>NW_006408679.1:7880112-7921844 GCF_000296735.1 Chrysochloris asiatica | reverse complement strand
ATGGAATCTAACAACAATGACCTCCATTGTATCTCTTTTATTGGTTTATTAGCTATAATTACTTGTTTTGTTACTTTAGTGGTTGTTTTAAGGTCTGTAGTGCATCTTTAATTTATCACAGTATATCTTCATGTTAGAAGATAAACGAAATCCAAAGACCTGGAGTTAGAAAAACAAAAGGGAAGAACAGATTCAGCATTTCTCAAGCTGAAAGTACTGAAGAAAAATTTCAATCCTTGACATGCAATATTGAAGGATTCTATGGGCAGAATACTGAATGTTACAGAAAGCATCAAAAGAAGATGTAAAGAATACATAGAGTCACTGTACCAAAAAGAAATGGTCATTGTTCATCCACTAACTTCATGATATTGGCATTATTGATGTTGTTGTTAGCTGCTGTTGATTTAGCCCACTCATGGTGAATTCATGTGTTACATAATAGTACTACTCCATAGGGTTTATTGGGATGTAATCTTTATGGAAGCAGATTATCAGCCCTTTCTTCTGTGATAGCTACTGAAGTTGTGATACTCACATAATTTAGTATTTCCTATTTTAACTGAATACCTTTACTTCAGCAAACTTTAGTCTCAATAGTTGTCAAAAGTGTTCTGTGAAGAACAGCTAGTTCAAAGAGCTAATCTTTCCATCAGTCTTTTAAATAAAATCTAAAATAAAACTATTTTATGGGAAGAACTATAACCTGTGACAAATCTTGGATTTATCAATACAATCCAGAGAGTAGCGTCCAATCAAAACAGAAGTTTCTGAGGAAATCTTGTGGGCCAGTTAAATTCAAAGCAAAGAGGTCAGTTCAGAAGATTATGGTAATTTTTTTCCTTTTAACATTCCAAAACAGAAATTTAAAAAAATGTTTTATTGTGAATTATATGATAGTTTACATGGGAGGACAATAGCTTTACATTCATCCTGTAGTATATCGTTTCATTGCCATGGTTACAATCCCCTCCATGCATCATCAACCAACCAAAGGGTATACCCTGCAAACCTGCCCTCCCTCCCCTCCCACCCCCAAGTCGTCAGCACACAGCCCTTCTCCCTCTCTGGTTCTAAAGTCCCCAGCCAATCCATCTCTCCACGTCATGGTCTATGCCTCCATCTCTGGCATCAGTGCTTCTCTGGGTAGGGTCCCACTCTCCGCTCTTCTCCCTTGATGGTCCCAGGCACTTACACTCCTGGACTGCAAAGTCAATCACTCCCCTCCTTTTGCTACAAAACATCTACCTTTACATTTCCAAACCTCACAGTCCTGATAACAATTATTCACTATTGTATCACAAGATCCCCATCTCTCCTTTCATCAGCCCCGGCCAGACAGATTGGATATTATTCAGTGGCGATTCTACCTTCCTCCACACCCTCTGGATCTAGGCTCCCTCTTGAAAGCTTTTAAGCCAGTCAATTCTTGCCTTTGTAGCACCCCCCTCCTCATTTCATGTAGCCAATGTCCAATTTGCCCATCCTCTGCCTACTCTGTGTATGGAGGGGGTGGGAATGATCCTCGCTGTAAAGATTTGTTCCCTCTTTTGAGCTACTACATACATAGGTGTAAGTCAAGTTCATCAAATTGTATCAGAATAATCTTTTTTTCCCCCTCTTCTTTCTTCTTATAGTTGAGCTCTGATCATCCAGTCATTGAAGCCAGGTCAAGTGGGTATTATCTGCAAGTGTGGGTGTTCTTATGCATACACCCTCTCTTCTAATCAGCTGGACGCTTCACTCTCCACTCTAGTCCTCTGTGGCTATGTCACTGACTCTTGGCCCAAGAGTCCCCAGATCTTGCCACACTGCTGGCCAACCAGGTCTCCACCCAGGTTCACAGGAGTCTATTGAATGTTGTATAGCTTAGCTTGCAGCTTCATTGCTGTTTTTCCCTCACTTCCCCTTATCGGTGACGAACATGGTCACCAATCAGAGCATGTACTCCCATTGAGTCTTAGTCTTGGCAGGGGGTTTGTCCTGAGGGAACCCGACCACTTGCCTTGATGTCTCCTTGGAGAGCAATTTGCTTGTTCTTGTAGTAATCAGTTGGACTGCCGTTATTGTTTTGTATTTTTCCTGTCGGTCTTTCTTTCAAGAAGTATCTTCTGTACTTCTAGCTGGTCTGCTTGTCCTTTCAAGCAGAAATTTTCCACCTAAGAAGATTCTGGATGGGGTTCAGGATTCCACCTATGGTTTTATGTAATGCAGAGGCTCTGCAGGAAGCCTGCTTCACTGGGCACGTTGTACCCCATTTTAGGTATTCCAATCAGTTATAGGCAGAAGATGAACTTACAAACTTTCTATGGTGACATTTCTGGCTATTCCCTTCTCTCTCCTTCAAGTGTCTATTTTATAATGGTATGCCAGGGAAACCAAGATTCAAAGGATTCAAGCATCTTAACATTATTTCCCCCCTTTTCTCCATTCCAACCATGTCTCACTCCCTGTATCCCAGAGCCCTGTTGTTCCAAGGCTGTGCATACATCATTATTTAGCTCTGTCCCACTTCACCCATGCAAACCTGCCTAATTGTTTTCCAAGCCACTTTGTTCTTCCATTCCCCTCACCCTTCTTATGTATTGCCCCCCTCCTTAGCACCCAAACTATTCTGTGTCTATTTCCTACCCTGTGCTCCACCTTCCCCTCCCTTCACTCATCCCATCCCCCATATCCTGGTAACCAGCAGAGAAACTCCCTCTCCCCACTTTAGTGTGGGTTCTTTTTCTTAGTCTTTTACAGTAGTGGTCTTATGCAGTATTTCTCCTTTTGTGACCGACTAATTTCACTGAACATAATGTCCTCAAGATTCATTCATGTTATGTGATAGCTTATATCTTCCTTGTTGTTCTTCAAGGTAGCATATGTACCACATTGTGTGTATGTACCACAGTTTGTTTATCCATTCTTCAGTTGATGGACTCTTAGGCTGCCTCCATCTTTTTGCTATTGTAAATATTGCTGCTATGAACATTGGAGTGCAAATATCTACTCATGTTATGGCTCGTATTTGTTTTTGCTTTTCAGGATGTTAGGAAAATTTTCTTCCAGAAGCTCTTCAACTATTTCCTCTGTGGACTTATGTGATTCTTCCTGTTCCGGAATGCTGATAATTTTTAAGTTATTCCTCTTCATGTTGTCCAACATGAATCTTAGGCCTTCTTCAGATTTTTTAAATCCTTTTTTGTGTTTGCTCTTCTATCTTAGTAGTATTGAGAGATTTATCTTCTAGCTCACTAGTTCTGGCTCCTATCTCTTCAATTCTACTCCTTTGTCCTTTCAGTGTATTGTCCATTTCTGACATTCTATTATTAATCATTTGGACCTCTTTTTGTAGTTTTTGAATTGTTTCCAATGCTCTATCTATCTTATTTGATTGTTCCTGTATTGCTTTCCTGATTTCTTCCTTATTTTTGTCAACTCCATTGTACAGTATCTTGATACATTTTATAATCATTTTTCTGAATTCCTTTTTAGGCATTTCCAAAGCCTGCCCATCTTCTAGTATGGAGTGTTGGTCTACTTCCAGCTCATTTGCCTCAGTCACTTTATCTCATTTCTGGACATATGCAGATATGATCATCAGCTTCTGATTTTGGGGCATATTCAGAAGTTATCTGTGGCCTTAATACTTAGATAGGTGTGTATTTTGGTACTTTTTTATGCTTTCTGATTGCCTCCAGGTAGATGTGGTCAGGAGACGGGCTTCCCTTTTCACTCTTCTTCCTGAGAGATTTCAAGATGCTGCTGTTGGTCGTTGTGACATAAATCAGGATTTAACTTTCGGCCTAATTCCTTTTTAGTGTGCCTCTCCTGCTCCACAATCCCCATTCAGTCCTTTTTTCTAGTTATAAACAGTACAGAGCCAGATGTGGCTGTTTGGTTTTAAGTGGAAACTGTCTCTTTAAATTTTGAGGAGATCTGTGCGCACGCATAGTAGAACTTTCTGGGGGTGAGGGTGGGGTATCAAATATCTCAGGCACCCCCTCTAGTCACCAGAATGGAGGTGCATCAACAGCGAGAGACCAATGAATGGATTAAAAAAAAAAAAAAGAATGTCTTTATCTTTGCAGTTTTGTCAGGCGTCCATTGCCGCTTTGATCCTTCCCCAACTTGGTCTCACACAAGATGTTGGCTCCAGGAGCAGCTGAGCATCTTGAATTAGAAAGCAATGGATTTCTTGCTTCTGCTACAAATTCCTCTAGCTGTAAGCCTTCCAACCTTCTAAATATTCATTTATATGTGGTTCAGAGTTCTGGCACCATCCCGAGCTTCCTTGGTCGTGTATTCTGTGTTGATGATGACGGAGCTCTTCACTGCACTTCCACCCTTTCCACCATCTTGTTTGTTCTCCTTAAGTCTTTTAATTCATACACGTTTTTAATTTTTAATATGTCCTAATCATCTATTTTGTCTACTTTTGTTTGTGTAGTTTTTAAAATGTTTGGTAGTCTGTGTATTCCCTGAATTAGTGCCCTCACATTTGTCCCTATTTTTCCATTTATGACCTTCATAATTCTGGGATTCACATTTAGGTCTTTAATCCATGCTAGTTGGTTTTTGTATAAGGCATGAGGTGAAGGTCTTGTTTCAATCTTTTGCATATCGCTCTCCAGTTCTGCCAGCACTATCACCTCCCCATGTGATATATTTAGGTACTTTGTCAAGAATCAGCTGTCTGTATGTGGATGGGTTTATTTCTGGATTCTTGATTCTGTTCCATGGATCAATGTATTTTTCATTGTACCATTACCAAGATGTTTTGACCACTGTAGCCGCGTAATAAATTTTGAAGTTGAGGAGTAAGAGGTTTTCAACCTTATTCTTCTTAAGCAGTGCTTTGCTTATCCTGGGTTTCTTTCCTTTCCATATAAAGTTTGTAATTGTTTTTTCCATCTCATTGAAGAGTGTCGTTGGAATCTGGATTGGGATTGCCTTATATGTGTAAATTGCTTTGGGCAGTATTGACATTTTCACAATGTTAAGTCTTCCTATCCAGGAGCATAGTACATTCTTTCATTTTTGTAGGTCTCTTTTGGTTTCTGGTAGTAGTCTTTTGTAGTTTTCTTTGTATAAGTCCTTCATTTCTCTGGTTACATTTATTTCTAGATATTTCATCCTTTGAGGAGCTATTGTAAATAGTACTGCTTCCTTAATGTCCTTTTCAGTGCTGTCATATTTGGTATAGAGAAATCCAACTGATTTTTGTATATTGATCTTATATCCTGCCACTTTGCTGAATCTTCCAATGAGGTCTAGTAGCTTTTTTACTAAGTCTTTGGGGGTTTTTATGTATAGGATATCATCTGCAAATAGAGAGAATTTTACTTCCTTTTGGCCAGTTTGGATGCCTTTAATTTCCCTGTCTTGCCGTATCGCTCTTGCTAAGACTTCCATCACAATATTGAACAGGAGTGGTGACAAGGGCATACTTGTCTGGTTCCTGTTTGCAGAGTGAAGGCTTTCAGTTTCTCTCCATTGAGAGTAATGTAGGCTGTTGGTTTTGCATATATGCTTTTAATTGTATTGAGGAATTTCCCTTCAATTCCTACTTTGTTGATTGTTTTTATCAGGAATGGATGTTGTATTTTGTCAAATGCCTTTTCTGCATCAATTGATATGATTATGTGGTTCTTTTTTCTTATTTATATGATGGATTATATTGATCGTTTTCCTAATGTTGAACAATCCTTGCATCCCTGATATGAATCCTCAAAATATCTTGATAGATTATCTCAGAGAACACAGGAAGACCATGGAGGCTAATTATGAATATAGATTTTTATGAAAATTGAAAACTGCATTGTGAAAAAAAAAGGCCAGGAAAATTGCCAAGCTATTTTTCCATTATGACAATGAACCTACACATTCTGCAAGGATAGCAAGGGCTGTCCTGTGAGAATTCTGTTGGGAAAACTTCCCGCATCCACCTACAGCCTGTAGCCCCTTCATACTTCTTTTTGTTCCCCAAACTCATAGAACATTGAAAAGGAACATGATTTGAGTCCCTTGAGGGTTCCAAAACTATTGTTTTGAGTTGATGTAAATGAAAGAGCACAGAATTCTTCAGAGAAGGCTTAAGCAGAAGTATATAGACCTAGATAGAGGATATGTTGAAAAACAATAGTTTTATGCTTTGATATTTTTATTTTAGGATTTTCTATGATTTTTGTAACAATACTTTTTTATTTGCCTTTATATATAATAAGTAAAAGCACATGTGAATTGCAAAAGGTTGTTTAGGTATAACTTGTACGTAATTGTATGGATATAGGGGAACTATGAAAGAACAGGTACCAGTTTGGTTAAGGAGGGGACAGTAAGCAAAAGCAAACAAAATCTAAAGAATGTACCCTTTTAAAACAAAATGGTGTAAACATAATTCAGTGGAAGTGTGGAGGTGATTATTGTGGTGTTTAGTGGGTGTGCTAACTCAGGGTCAGCTATTTGTTAACCAAAGACTAACTTAATTTTGACCCATATACAGTTTTACATTGTTTTCTTTATTTTTTGTGATGTAGGTCTGGTGGCCCAGTGGTTAAGCGTTTGTCTGCTAAAGAAAGATGGCTAATTTGAACATACCAGCTCTTACATGAGAGAAAAATATGACAATCTGTTTCCATAAAGATTACAACCTTAGAAACCCTACTTGATTCTATTCTGCCCTAAAGGGCCACTGTGAGTCAGAATTGGTTCAATAACAATGGATTGATGTTTACTTTACAATGAACAGTCCGAGAAAGAAGCAATAAACATTGAAGTGGAAATATATCAAAACCATGTGAGTATCCAAATGATCTATTTGCACAAATTTTTCTCAAGAAAGGAAGCTAACCCTACTGTGACTGTCACAGCTCTGAAGTGCTTCATAAAGATGGTAGCACTGCTCAGTGAAGAGTAGAACCTGCCCACCTAAAGCAAAGTGGAGACCAGCAGCAATTGTTTCTGGTTCACAGGAACTGGGACTGATAAGCAAAAGATGGAATAGAAGTGTTGAGAGGGGTTTCTCTTTCTCTTGGGGGTTTCAGTAGTTAGGGGACAGATGGAGCAGACAAGAGATGGAGAAACTTTGGGAACTTAAGGAACGCTGGCTGAAAAGGTCACACAATAAGAACTCCTGCTAAGATAAGATGAAGGGCTTCCCATATATTGTGCTGCTAAAATACCGATATCCATCAGAGGTCTGAACTGGCATGAGTCTTTGATTCCATTTTTACTACTTAGAGGCCTCATAACTCTTGGTGTCAGGAAGTTGAAGCACCTAAATGCTACACTTTGTGAAACCTTTTTTAGTGTAGCAATTCTCCTTAAGAACTGAAGGAAGGAAGGCAGAAAAGTAGTAAATTTGAATGCTACTGGCTAGATGAAAATTCCCAGTGCATTCCTGTAGAATTAAATCAAGACTGCTGTTGTTAGTTGCGGTTGAGGTGGATCAGACCCCAGAGTCATGGTGACTCTATGCACACTGGAATAAAACATCCATCCATATGATCATTGTCAATCCGACTATTATAATCCATAGGGTTTTCATTGCGTGATTTTTGGAAGTGGATTCCCAGGCCTTTCTTTCTACTAAGTTCTAGTCTAGAAGCTCCACTGAAAACTGTTCAGTGTCATAGCAAACACACAAGCCTCCACTGACAGGCGGGTGGTATACACTGGCAGGGATTTGAACCTAGGTCTCTTGCCTGGAGGCACGAATTCTGCTACTGAGGTTGCTGTTGTTGTTAACGCCATCTAGTCAATTCTAACTCATCCACCCTGTATAGGGTTTCCAAAGAGTAACTGGTGGATTTGAACTGCTAAACTTGTGGGTCAAACTGACCTTGTGGTCCAGTACTTATCCCATAGCACCACACCAAGACTCCCTGCCACTGAAGTAGAGATGATGTTGCTGTTGTTGTTGTTGTTAAGTGCCATCATCAAGTCAGTTCCAATCCATAGTGACCCTGTATAGGGTTTCTGAGGAGTGGCTGGTGAGCTTGAACCACCGACCTTGAGGTTTAAACCGATTTTGCAGTCCTGCATATTAACCCACAGTGCCGCACCAGGACTACATATAATGATAAGAGATGATAATGCCTGCTTATTCTTGAAAACTAAAGGAAGGTTTCGTCTGTTGGTTTAAACTAATAGATTATTTTTTATCTTTTAAACCTCAGTTCAGTGATCCTTCATTGTGTGAAAAGGAAAAAAACAGGAGCAGAATAAAACTGCTACAATTAAGAGGAGAAACTAAGAAACACAGATAATGAGAAAACAGACTCTTGGAGATATGTGCTTTGAGCATCAAAAAGGAAATGCTGTTACTGCACACACTTATTATCAGACCAGTATTTCCAAAGCAACTGCTAAGTACGAGGCATAGACATTGGACTCCTGATGTGGCACTACAGGATAAGCACTCGATCTCAAGGTCGGTGGTTCAAACCCACCAGTCACTCCTTGGAAATACAGGGCCTCTGTGAGTCGAAAGCAACAGCATTTAACAAGTGCTAGGTAAGGAGCCCTGGTGACACAGTAGCTAAGTGTTCAGCTGCTAACCAAAAGGTCAGCAGTTCAAACCCACCAGCTGCCCCATGGAAGATGATGTGACAGTCTACTTTGGTGAAGACACACAGCCTTAGAAATCCTGTGGGGGAGGGCCCTTCTACACTGTCCTGTCATATCACTTTAAGTCTGAATTGACTTGAAGACAGTAGAGTGCGCCAGGCAGAATGGCAAAGAGCTAGGAGTTTTCACTGATGAATTATCCATGATACCTCTTAGTGCAAACCTCTATGAAGCAAAGGAACTACAGGTCATCTCTTCCTTTCCATTGCAAGGTTTCCTTGCTCTGTTAGAAAGGTTCATCTGAAAGGTAATCATCTACTTCAGAGCTACTCAGTCCTAGGGTTGGGACATAATGAGGGGTGAAATTGACTAATTAAGATTACATGGGTTGATGTTAAATCTAAAATATCTAAGTCTAAAAATGAGACAGAGTAAAAATTAAAGTATGGGAGAGCCAATAGTAAAAGATAGGCAGTTTCGTGATATCTTCGTTTCAATTTTACAGATGTGTGTGTAAAATGTATGTCTTTGTCTGGGTCAAGGTCAAGAAGTTTGAGAAGCACTGATCTATTTCAGTGCATTGACATGTACAATGAATTCCAACCAATGGACATATCAGGAAAGAATTATGTGTGACAAAATCTTGTTAAAAGATGGAGCCGTGTGCTGTATTTCTTTAGGGTTACTGCCAAATATGCTCACAGAAGAAATAGATGGTAAGAGAGGAGATTGAAAGGATTCTGGCCAGACTGAGTTTTCCTGATAATTGCTTCCCTGAAGGGTATATATCATGTGCTAGTTGTGGAAGCTCAGAGTAACTGTTTCAACATACATCTTGCCTTCTCTTATCAAACCCATCCTCATTTCATTCATTACATCTATTAGTTATAAATAATTTTCTTTCTCTGTACTCTAAAGACACCTTCCATATATTTCTTAAGCCCCCAAGCAATCATCTGAAAATACATTTTATAAATCTCTGGAGCAGAGAATAAAGTAGGAACAGATGATAGAGTTGTTTTATGAATTATTTAAGGCAGCATTCATCATGAGTGCCTGAGATGGGAATTCAATTGGCAGTTTAAAATCAAAATCCCAAGAAAGGCAAAATATATAGAATGGTATGATGCCCACGTGTAGTATTTTCAAGTATAATGCTGACTAGGTAGATTGTATAAATCATTTTCCTACTCAGGAAAGCAACAGAATCTTGCAGGATGTGCAAAACAATTGCTTAGTCTGTCGGTCAATGCATTTTGATTTTGAAGAAGGGAATGAATGGTATTTTTTCAATTTAAAAACATATTTTCAAAATCTGATGTTGTTGTTTAGTGCCATCGAGTTGGTTCTAACTAATAGCGACCCTATATAGTTTCTGAGGAACAGCTGGTGAGTTTGAACCATCAATCTTACAGTTCAAATGACCTTGCAGCCCAGTGCTTGTATATATATACACACACATAATACATATATATACACACACATACATTATATATATATACATACATGTGTCTGTTTGTATCAGTAACAAATATACACATACATATTCTTATTTTTGTTGTTAAGTGCCATTGAATCATAGTGACCCTGTATAGGGTTTCCAAGTTTCTTTACGGGAGTAGAAAGCCTCATCTGGTTGGCTTGTAGTCTAATGCTTTTCCTACAGAGCCACCATGTTTCCATATACATATAGTATTGTTGTTGTTGTTAAGTGCTATCGAGTTCATTCTGACTTAAAGAGACTCTGTATAGTTTCCAAGAAGTGGCTGGTAGGTTTGAACTGCCAACCTTGCAGTTAACAGTCCAATGCTTATCCTACAGTGTCACACCAGGACTCTCTCTATATATCGATATCTATCTATCTACCTATGTATCTATATCTGTATCTATATCTATATCTATATATGCATGAACTTATTTGCAGAGATAATAAAAAAAATTGAACTTGAGTTAGAGTATTTAACTTTAGCTGTTGTTGTTGTTAAGTGCCATTGAGTCGATTCCGACCCACAGCGACCCTGTATAGGGTTTCTGAGTAGCAGCTGGTGAATTTGAACCACTGACCTTGCAGTTCAAATGGCTTTGCAGTCTGGCGCATTAACCCACACCACCACACCAGGACTCCTAAGTAGCTATCTCCTAAAACAGGGATATTTTTCTATATAATCATAACATGTATCATTCATTCAGTAATATCTCCTTTGTTGTGGTTGTTGTTAAGTGCCTTCAAATCATTTCATACTCATCGTGACTCAAGGATTCTGAGGAGCAGTTGGTGAACTTAAACCACTGACCTTGAGTTCAAATCAACCTTGTAATCCAGTGCATTAACCCACAATGCCAAACTAGGAGCCTAATACAAATTTTTCAATTTCCTGCTATTTTTGAATTCCTGATCAATTATAAGGATTGAATATTCAGGACTTCCAATTCTCAGACTCAGCAGTCACTAAATCCCCAACATACCATCTTTACTCCGTGCAAGGGGCCAAATCCCATAGCCAGACTATACATTAATGTCCCACCTCCTATCCCAAGTATTGTACAGGGAAGAAAGATGGCTGACATATTGGAGATGCACTATTGCTTATCTGAAAGCCCTCATGGTGGACACTGTTTTCCCTTCAATCCTGAGAGGATGAATGAGAAAACTTTGAAGTGTGGGATTTCAGACTTTTATTTCCATACAAGTCCCTACATTAAAGGTCTGAAGTATTTAAGGGGACTGACATCTAATACCAAAGCTCAACTCACCCTCCCTGCCATGGCCACGATCTGATTCTATTTCATCTCGCCAATCTCGTCTCATTCTTCAGCTTCCCCTAACAACTGAGATTTTCTCCGACCTTCAGGAAGTTGAACATGTTTCTTCTGCCTGGATTATGATTTCTCCCTTGAGTAATAAATGATTGCTATAATCGCATTCCAGAACCACCAAGAGAACTTGCTAGAAGTACAAATTCCTGGTCTCTATGCTCCAAGGTCTTAATCTATAAGGTCTGGGGATCTATTCTTGACAGGTGATCCATGGGATTCTGGTACACAGGGATCATGACTAATCTTTAGGAATTACAAGCAATTAAAGGCTAAAATATCATGAGAAAGAGGTGTCACACTTAGGGCCTCTCCACCAAGACCCCATGATACATTTGAGTGAATGAGAAAAGATGGCCCCTTGACAGGATGCCACCCATAGATGTACGAGTGGAGGGCAGGCTTCAGTTTCCTCCTGTCCATAGCTGGACACCCTAGTAGAGAGCATGGCTGGACAAACGTGCATTGCAGTTGATCACAGGGAGATAGCAGAAGCTTCAGAAAAGTAAGGATTCACTGGCTCTTGAAGACGGTGTTTGTATTTCATCACTCAAATACTCATTTGTGAAACAGAAGATGTAAAAGCGAAGGCACATGGAGGAAGCAGGATAACTGTTGTTGCAGGGAGAGGATTGTAATCATTGAGATGAAACAAAGTATATGATTTGTTGAATGTAAAGGTGATGATCTTGTCTATTAACTTTCACTCAATTCACAATGAAAAGTTAAACAACAACAAAAAATATCCCACTCAGGGAATGGGTGAATGTGAACAAGACTTTACCTGCTAAAAGCAGGGAAAAAGAAATCGAGTAACATTGTGACACTTACCTATAGATGTTGTTGTTGTTGTTGTTAAGTGTCATCAAGCTGGTTCCGACTCACAGTGATCCTGTACAGAGTTTCTAAGGAAAGATGGTGGGTTCGAATTGTCGATCTTGTTTGCAGTCCCGTGCTGATCCTACAGCGCCACACCAGGAGTTTGTCCATCAATGTAGGGAAGCCATTTCAAGCAGAGGGTATGGCCTTGCAAAAGCCCTGAAATGGTCAAAAGTAGGACATGTAAGGAAAGGCTAGAGTTGGGGAGCATCAAGTAGAGTGATTGACAAGTTATTGTCAAATTGGCATGTTTTTGAACATGAACATGAGCATTATTAACAGTGATGCCAGTATAGCAGGTGAAGATGAAGACTGTCCTGGACAAACTTACGCATATAAGCAATAAGCAGAGTGGTGCTAGGTGATTTTGGGTATAGGGCCTAGAGACAATGGGAATGAGTTTGGATTGCATTCTAAGTGTCATGAAGAGGAAGCCTTTGAAGGGTTTTTAGGCAAGGCAGTGGCATATTCCAATTTATTCATGTACGGGAGTCTCATGGGAATGTACAAAGGGTAAGCATTCAAGGTCCAGAGCATGATGCTTTGATATTAATCATTGCCTTGTTCTGGATGCCCATGAAACAATAACCACTTGCTCACATCTCTTCAAAGTGTTATATAGCTGCCAGTAAAAAATGTAAATAAGGGTCATTAAACTAAATCTCAGCATCTTAGAACATGTAAGAACACTTTCCATTTTAGTTTGTCAGGCAAACCCCAACAAATATAGAAACCACACAAAACAAATGAGTCAAACACTATTATTTGCCTTACATCTTTCACTTCAAGGCAACCTAACCCTAGGTAGTGGCCACCCAACCAGAGATGATTCCATATGTGAGGATGCACCTGAGAACACCTACCACAGTGTTCAGCACCTAACAGGTGTGCCCATCCTTCTGCTGCTTCTCCACTGAAGAGGAGGAAACAGCATGAGCCAGTGGGGAGACCAGTGCCTGGCAGTCTGTCGTACTGTGGTGGTTTACATTTGCTATGATTTGGAAACTATGCCATTGGTGTTTCAAATATCAGCAGGCTCACTCATCATGTATAAGTTTTACCAGAGCTTCCAGACTAGCAAAGGCCTGCCAGTCTACTTCCAAAAGTTAGCTAATCAGAGCCCCCTGTCTGGTAGATCACAGGGGACTACTGTCCAGTACAGTGCTGGAGGGTGAACCCTCTATATTAGAAGGTACTTAAAATACACATGGCTGTAGCAATGAACTTGAGCATACCAGCACTCATGTAAATGGCACAGAACTGGGCAACATGTGAACTTGCTGGCAGCTAACAATAGCAAGCTAGATAGAAAGTGTGCAAGATTTTTGGGGTGAGTGCTGTTGAATTGGTTCCAACTCATAGTGACCCTGTATGGGGTTTCGAGGAGGGGTGAGTGGTAAGCAGTCCCATTTGAAAGCAAGGTAGAGTAAGTGGAGAATATAGCTGGAAAACTGGTCTAGGGTCAAGCGAGAGTGGTCAAGTGTATGAGAAAACATTGGATAATGAAGGATAACTTTGTCCTTCATTAGCCATGTAATGGTGTGTGTGTATCTGTCAAAATCCAGGAGGGTCACTGTTAATTATACCTCATATTCACTCCCAATCCAATTTGAATATTCTCTAACTAAAGATTAGATTGTAACATTAACCTTCAATAAGCATGAACTTTCAATACAAATTAAACATAAACCTCCAACAAAAAATAACCACAACCATTATTATAATAACAATGATTTAATACATCATGTCTGGTAAAGTGGAGGGTCAGCTACAAAGAGGGAGGCTCCAACTAGATGGATTGGCACAGTGCTGGCAGCAATGGGCTCAAGTGAAGCAGCAACAGTGAGGATGGCGTAGGACCAGGCGGTGTTTCGTCTGGTTGTACATAGGATCGCTATGGGTTGGAAACTACTAGATGGCACCCAACAACAACATTGAAGAATGAAAGGCAGCCCCTGGATGGTGTAAATGGTTAATGCACTGTGCTAATAATTGAAATGCCAGAGGCTCAGGTCCATCCAGAGGCACCTTGGAAGAAAGACCTGGTGATCTATTTCCAAAAATAAATCAGCCAGTGACAACCCTATGGAGTGCAATTCTACTCTTGACACATGTGACGTCACCAAGTTGACTACTAAAGTATTATAAAAGGAGCAACCACAGGTACCAGCTACCACCCCTGGGTCTCAGGCCAAAAAGAGAAGAATCTGGAGCTGTTAAAACTTACAAGTTTGGAAGAGGAGCCCTACAGAGCCCAAACTCAGACCTCTGAGGAGACAGCATTTCTTGCCCGGGGCTGGTGGCGTCTTTGAGCTCAGAGAAAAGGTCCTAAGAGGTTGGGGCTGGGACCCAGACCCGAGGAGAGGCATGGCTGTTCTGGTGTCTCTCAAGGGGCACAAGGCTGGTGCTGCAAGTGTTGCAAAAACAGTAAACTGGAATCAAGTGCTGCTACTCGAACTGAGGGGACATAGTCAAAAGATATTAAAAAATCCATTTGTTCTTCCGGCCTCACAGTGCCCCTCTAGCTTTCCCTTTTGGCAAACCCTAACTTGGAACCAGTTGGCAAACAGAAAAATGGTTTGCCAAGTCCCAGTTCCAGCAGCACAAAGCAAAGATAGGATGGTGAGTTTGAAGAGGAGATGGTAGCTGGCCCAGTAGCTCACTGAACACTTCTAAGCAGGGAAGTAGCACAGTCAGCCTTGGAACACTATCTCTGGTGGTATTATGAGAAGGAATTGAATCAGGAGAGATTTGGGAGCTGCTGAGTCTGCCCAGTAGAGCTATAGTGAAGTCTAGCCTCACTGGGTTCCCAACCTTTGCTATTCCTCTGGTTGTACCCTGAGCCTCAATTTAGATATCAAGGTTTCTGCCCTATTTTCAAATCTGATTCCCCACGTATCATTTTAGGAACTGGATCCTTTTCAAAATTTCTATTGCCCTCTCTGACTATATTCAGCTTTCCTAAGAGTCCTGATGTGGCGCTGTGGATTAATGCGCCAGACTGCAAAGCCGTTTGAACTACAAGGTCGGTGGTTCAAGCTCACCAATAGCTCCTTGGAAACCCTATACAGGGTCCCTATGGGTTGGAACCGACTCGACGGCACTTAACAACAACAACAACAACAACAAGACTGATTCAAAGAAATGAGGAAGTGAAGGAGCTGAACAGAACGTTTCAAAGGGCAGCTCAAGAAAACAAAATTAAGTAGTATCATAAAATGTCCAAAGACCTGGACTTACAAAACCAAAAGGGAAGAACATGCTCAGCATTTCTCAAGCTGAAAGAAATGAAGAAAAAAATCAAGTCTCTACTTAACCCAAATATTCCATGGTATTTGGACAATGTGATTTAGAGTGGCATGAAAAAGAATTTTAGGATGGTAAGCATGTGATTTAATGTACTGGACTGCAATGTCAGTTTGAACCACAAGGTCGGTGATTCAAACTTACCAGCCACTCCTCAGAAACCCTATACAGTTGCTATGAATCAGAACCAACTCAACAGTGGTTAGCAGCCAAGTGTTCAATGAGTATGCCACCAGGGCCTTTAAATTGTTACTCGTTGTTGTTGTTAAGTGTCGTGCAGTAAGTTCCAACTCATAGCAACTCTGTATAGGGTTCCCAAGGAGCGGCTGGTAGGTTTCAACCCCTGACCTTGCAGTTAGCAGTCCAGTGCTTATCTTACAGCTCTACACCAGGGCTCCTTACTCTGAGTGTTGTCAAAATCCCCTTAAGAAACTCACTGAAAAGTTTCTGTGTTGTGTTTGGAACTGGTCTCTAGGTGTTGCTATATGATAAGGTAAGACATCATTAACATTGTCCCCAAGGCTCCAAAATGCCTGCATAATTTTAATTTTTGTAGAGGTACTGAGATTGATTTTTCTCTATTTGATTTTGAGAATAGAGTCAGTTATGTTTCACATAATTTACAATGAGATAATTCAAAGTCAATTAGGAGAGATTTGTCCTTAGCCCTTGCTTCTCTTCTCTTGATTTCAACAAACTTGATTGCAGTGCTTGTGATGCTGATCACTTCTCAGTCCCTATTCCACTCATTCCAGAAACATGCACTGAGCATTCCTATTTTCCAGACACTGGACTAGAAACTGGAGACATGGGAGTGAATGAAACAGATATAGCTTTGGCCAGCATGTAGCTTACTCTGATGACTCTTAGACAACAGACTCACATTTTCAACTTTCTACTGGGAAACCATCAAAACAAACTGGCCTGTCTTTCTACTTCTTAAATTGAGAATTTCCTGAGCTCTTGTAGTGTACCTATATCTCAAAGTTGTTTATCTTGAGCACTATCACTTTTGTTTTTTTAAGTTTTTATTGTGAGTTGAGTGATAGTTTACATGGGAGAACATCAGCTTTACACTCATCCTATCGTATTTCGTTTCATTGCAATGATTACAATCCCCTCCATCCATCATCATTCAACAGTATTTGCTCCTATTCCCTCTGTTTTTTATTTTCTGATGTACACTAAAACACTCAGGACTATACAATCATTCAAACACCCTGCAAGCCTGCCCCTCAGCAGCCAGCACACAGCCCCTTCTCCCTCCATGAGTCTAGAGTCCCCAGCCACTCCATATCTCCGCATCATCATCTCTGCCTCCATCTCTGGTTTTGCTGTTGAGCAATATTTTTTGACTCGTTTCTGTTAATAAAATCATCATTCACTTTATCAGCCATCAAACTAAAAAATCTGGATTATTTTTGTGTGTGTGACACATTTTTCTCCTTTCTTGCCATCTCCAATTGGCTATCTCATTTACATTTTAGAATAGATCTTCTGCTACCTCCCCAAAGCAGCTATTAGTATTCAAAATATCAGTGCCCGATACTTGGGATAAAGAGACTCTTAAATAATTTTATCTCTTCCTTTTCCTCTTCCAGTACATCCCCAAGAGTCCTGGTGTGATGCTGTGGGTTAATGTGCTGGACTGCAAAGTTGGTTTGATCCACAAGGTCGGTGGTTCAAGCTCACCAGCTGCTTCTCAGAAACCCTATACCAGGCTGCTATGTGTTGGAACCCACTCCACAGCACTTAACAACAACAGTAGATTCCCTATACTGTTGAGAGAGCAATCATCGTGAAAAATAGTTTTCATCATATAACCTCCAGTCCCACTCTTCATTCTAAAATATTTAACTACTTTTTATTAGGTATGAAATCAAATCCAAACTCTTCTCCCTAGCAACTAAAGTTCTCTATCATTTGACATCAGCCTATATAGTCTGCATTTGACCTCTAAATCAACAAGCAATAGATCATGGATATTTTTACATGCCAGACATTGAGCTAAGGAGGCTATTAAATAAAAATGCAATAAATTGTTAAGAGAAACTGTACTGGGATAACAAGGAGGAATAGGCTAATTTGCCTCTTCTTGCAAGCTCAATGATTGCATATTATTTACTGTATTACTTCTTCTTCTAATATGCCTAGCTTTGTCTGGTCTCCATGGCTTTTCCCTTGCTGTTTTCTTCACATGATATACTTTCCTTCCTATCCCATTTCTCATCTTTCAAGGCCATGGCCATTGTCAGCTTCTCCATAAAGTTGTTCCTCGGCTCGAAACTTGATTTGTCTTGCCTTTTGGTTTCTGTGCTATTTTCTGTGCCTCTCAGACACTCCTCATCTTCAACAGTTTAATTTAGGATTCTTTGTATTTTTTGTCTTCTCTATTTCCCCAAATTATAAGTCCTCATTGGAAGGAAATGTCTCTCAGCCATTTTTTGATGTTTCTCTTTCTCCTCATTCATTTTTATATTTCTTACGGCCCCTATGTAATCCTGGTGTGGCACTGTAGGATTAGCACTGGGCTGCTAACTGCAAGGCCAGCAGTTCAAACCCACAAGCTGCTCCTTGGAAACCCTGTACAGTGTTGCTGTGTTGGTACTTAACAACAACAAAAATGGTACCTATTACTGCCATTTGTATACAATAGTTGCGCAATAAGAACTTATTTAATTTTAAAAAGGGGGAAATTCTAGAAAAAAGGGAATTATACTACTATTTAACTTGAAAATTTAAGAATAAGTTGTTTGTTCTCTTCTATAAAAAACAATAACTGGGCTCTTTCTTTAGTGTTACCAATTATCAATTTAAAGGGGAAACTCAGGATGAGCTGACTATCCAAAGTTTTTAAATGTCAGTTAAATCTAGTTGTAGGAGTCCTGGTGTGGCACTATAAGACAAACACTGAACCAAAGGGTCAGTTTGAACTGCAAGGTCAGTGGTTCAAATCTACCAGCTGCTCCTCAGAAACCCTAAATAGGGTCGCTATGAGTCAGAACAAACTCGACAACACTAAAACACAACCTAGAAGTTTCTAGTGCTAGTGTGGTGATGTAGGGTAAGCACTGGATGGCTAACTGTGAGGTCAGTGGTTCAAAAACCTACAGCTGCTCCTCAGAAATTTCAAACAGGGTTGCTAAGTCAGAACTGACTCCATGGCACTTAACACCACCACCACATCTAGACCTTTATGCCTTCTTATCTCTCCTATTCAAAATTTATAGCCTCTGATTCTGATTAATTTTTTTCTCTATCTTTTTAATTTCTTAAATTAAATTTCTTAAATTAAAAAGACTTCACCTTAAAACTTCAGAGAGCCCAGAGGAAAGCTTCAGACTTTCCCTACTGAGATTCACTAACTAGTAGCCTGGTACTCTCAAATTAGGAGATTTCTAATTCTGACCCTAAATACTCTCGTCTTTTTAATCTTTTTATCTATACTTTACTTTTAAAGGTGCAATTAAGATGTCCTTGAAGAACTTCAGTAAGCTGTGTATGAGTAATTCTGGAACTAAATAAAGAAAAACTGTTTTCTCTGAGGTGCTATTACACCCAGTAATTTCCATATAGACATCAAGTAGAAAGTCCCATACTCATTTACTCAATGAAATTCTATTCAGCAATGAAAAAAATAATTCACTACGGTTAATCACAAAAGATCAGATGAATCTCACATGTTGAGTGGAAAATAACGACTCAAAAGAGTACATATTGTATTATTCTATTATTGTAAAGTTCAAGAACAGTCTAAACGAATCTCTGGTTATTATGGGAGTTAAATGAGTAGATTTATACAAAATCTTTGGAACAGTAGATTGTTGTTGTTGTTGATAAGTGCTGTTAAGTTGGTTCCGATTTACAGTGACCCTGTAGAGGGTTTCTGAGGAGCAGCTGGTGAGTTTGAACCGCCGACCTTGCAGTCTAGTGCTTATCCTATAGCACTGCACCAGATCTGCAAACCAAGAGTAAAATGTAAAATGCAAACCACTTTACAGCCATTAAGTTAAGTGCTGTAGAGTTGGCTTCAACTCACAGTGACCCTGTACAAGGTTTCCGAGAAGCTGCTGGTGGGATTTGAACCACCGACCTTGTGGATTCCAGTCCAGTGCTTATCCTACAACGTCACTCCAGGAGTCCATAGGGTGACTAGCAAGTTATTTCTGAGTCAAGAATGGAAGAATGGAAAGTTCGTTAAGGCACCTGGAGTGGCAGCTCCTGAGAAGGATTAGACGGCTTTGCCCTCCCGAACACCGTAGCTTCCAGGCAAAACCAAACCATTTGCAGTCAAGATGATTTAAACTCACAGAGATCCCATGTGAACTGAGCTCCACAGGGTTTTCAATGACTGTGACCCTTTGGAAGCAGATCGCCAGGCCTTTCTCCTGAGGCATCCCTGGGTGGATTTGAACTACCAACATTTCAGCTGTTTGCGGTACCCAGAGACTCCATTTAGATCCCATCAGTCCTTCCTAAATCCACTCCACATAGGTATGTGCTACGCCAGCAAAACCATCGCCTTGAGCTAGAGAGTTTCAGCAAAATTCCTCGAGCCCTATTCTAACCAGATCACTGACAGTGAAACCCTTCCTTTCTCAGAGTGAATCCAGAGCAGCCCCTGAGATGTGGGGTCCCTTATCTTATAGCCTCCTGCCTTGGATGCTTTGATGAACTCCATCCTTTCATCTGGTTCCAGAGTTCAGTGTATACCTGTATCCTTCATTGTACTCAGTCTGGCTATATATTGAGCCCACAAACACTCAGCTAATGCTTGGGCCTTTTTCCATATTCTGTGATAAGAATATGTGAATGCTCAGAATTGTTGAATAACAGAACTACACTTTGAACAAAACTGAAACATTGCTTCTTTCTATGCACTGTTCTCCCTTTTTCACCTCCTCTTCTTCTAGTCAGGATTTTCAAGTACAGAGTAATGTGAAATAGTGGTTTTTAAAATAGATGTTATCAAAATGTCTTCATAAAGAGCCAAACTGCTCTTAAACTGTCATCATCAAATTAATAGGCAATCATAACCCCAAATTAATTATAACCCTCAGTAATTATAACGACACCATCAAGCTCTTCACTTCTCAAGATTTGCTCTGCATGAGAATGACTGTAACTTGAGTATACCTAGATGACCTGTGGCATTACATAATTGTGCTCTCAAACTCACAACTCATGACATCATAGCTACTTAACCAACACTATTTGATTTTCTTATCCTGCTCATGTTTCCTTCTTCATTGCCTCTTGATGCAGCAAGTATAAAGAAAGGACTAATTCTAAGTATGTTTTGAGTAATAGGAAAATAGAGCCGTAGGCAAAAATTCTTCTAGCTGTAATAAGTGAAGCCTGAACCTTTTACTTTGTAGATCTTGAAAGTGGTCACAGACATTGTAGCTTGGTTTGGATAATACGGGTTTCTGACGACTAGTCTCACAAACTCTGCTCCATAATAAACTCATCTGTGTGGAACTGTATATTTAAAGACTGTCTCTAATATAAAGTGGGAAAGAACGGAAGAGAGAGAGAGGGAGTTTGAGAGAAAGAGACAGCGGGAGGGAAGAAGGAAGGAAGGAAGAACCCATTGTTCTTAAGTCAATTCAAATTCTTAAGAGACCCTATGTTGTTGTTGTTAGGTGCCATCAAGTTGGTACCGACTCATAGTGACCCTATGCACAACCTCACACCTTCCACTAAGAAGTATGGCAAGTCCAGAGGCTATAGGACTGACCTCATATACTGAAGGCTTCCCATTCCAATATATTGATCCATTCCAGTTCCATTGAGGAAACATTGGTAGTTCCTAGTAGAATTCTGCCTTCCGTGAAGGAGAGCTAGGTTCATTCATCTGCCAGCCAATGCCCCTCATGCACGACTATCACCCAATTGTTAGTGAAGGCTTGTGTGTTGCTATGATGCTGAACAAATTTCAGTGGAGCCTTTAGAGTAAGATGTGGAAGAAAGGTCTGGTAATCTTTCAAAAATCAATAAATGAAAACGCTACGGACCCCAATGCCTTGATCTGCATCCTATCATGGGGATGGCAAGGGACCAAACAGTGTAGTGACACGTGCTAGAGGAGCACAACATCAACATTGCTTCATTTAGTTCATTCTTGAAGACCACCCTTTTGGAATTGCATAAAATGGTTTATTATTTCCTCTTCATTACAAATATTTTCATATGATTAGGAAATATTTCAAAACTGTAGTTCCCTTTTTCCCTCTCCTACCTATCCCTGGTCACCACTAATGAGCTTTGGTTTCTCTATATTTATCTGTTTTCATATAGTGAGAGCAGACAGCACGTGTCCTTTTGTGGTTGACTTACTTCACTCAGTATCACGTTTCCAAGGTTCATCTATGATTCAGCATGTGTCATGATTTCAATCTGTTTTAGGGATGGGTAGTATCCCACTGTTATGTATGAAGGGACTTCAAAAAGTTTGGAGAAAAATTCCATTATCTTTTCATTTCATTTTTCCAGGAACTTTTTAAAGTCCCTTGCATATATGACAATTTGCATATCCATTCACCTGTTGACATACACTTGGGCTGTTGCTACATTTTGTCTGTTGTGAATAGTGCTGTAATGAAAATTTTTGTTGTTGTTGTTAACATCTGTCAAGTTGGTTCCAACTCATAGTGATACTGTATAGGGTTTCCAAGGAGTGGCTGGTCAGTTTGAACCACTGACTTTGCAGTTCAAATCGACCTTGTAGTCAAGTGTTTATTCTACAGTGCCATGCCAGAGCACTGTTGTTGTTGTTAAGTGCCATTGAGTTGGTTCCCATGCATAGCAGCCTTGTATATGGTTTCCAAGGAGCAAATGGTGGTTTTGACCTGGCGACCTAGTGCCTACAGCACCACACCAGAATATTAGTATACAGGTTTCTGTCCCTTCCCCCTTTTAAAAGGAATATTTTCAGAGAGATGAAAATACCGCTGAGAGCATCCTTGCAGAAGACCTCTTCAGCTAATACCTAATTATTAGTTAATCTCATAACAAGGGCTGGGAACAGGGAGAAAATATGTGAGGGCCAATAATTATGTTTCATAATTTTGCCTAAGGCATATCCTTTCAGAATCCCTGCTGCAGAAGCATTAAAAATTATTTAGTGGCCTACATGTCAAGGGTTCAGAGATTATATTTTTGAAATAAAAATTTCCTTAAGTGATCTGACAAGTATAAGTGTGCTTACAAGGACAATAGCATAAAATTGTTGAGATTATAATGAACTATAGCCAAAGGTGGCTGACTCCCATTATTTATGGGGTTATAGCCTTTCCAATTTATAATAAGATATGCTGGCCCAATGCCACATGAAATGTAAGTCAGGAATTTTTTTTTCCTTGAAAACTTGTGAAATTACCAGTTTAAAATTTTTTGCTGATATTATATTTTTGAGAGGGGGCACTTGTTTTTAAGACTTTCATTTAAAAAAAAAAGTCTCTTTGTGTAAGGATATGTTAAAAAAAATTTTTAATGTCATTATTGGCCATAATAAATTCATTTGGGAACTAGGGATGAACTATTTTTAAAGTCCACCAAAACACAAGAGTTAAAGGCAGCAAAGATAAATACTATATTACATATCCAATACTGCAATAATAGTAATAACAATAATCTATGAGTGGGTAGGTAGTAAAGCAGAATTGGGGGGGTGGGGAATCAAATGGGACTATATCCACAGATACATATGGGTTTAACAGAGGATATTTCCACTAATGTACTTACATGTACTATAAATGTATTTATGAATATAGTAGAGTATACAGCAGGCAAAGTTATGAAAACTTCTTGTTAGTTGGTGTCAAGAAGATTCCGACTCACAGAGACCCTATGCACAAGAGAATGAAACAAAGCTTGGTCCTGTGTCATCCTTACAATTGTTGTTACATTTGAGCCAATTGCCATTGTCACTGTGCCAGTCCATCTTGTTGGAGGTCTTCCTCAATTCGCTGACTCTCCCTCCACTTTACCAAGTATGATGTCCTTCTCCAAGGATTGGCCCTACCTGATAGTATGTCCCAAGTATGAGAGACGAAGTCTGGCCATGCTGGCTTCTAAAAAGAATTCAAACTATATTTCTTCCAACACAGAACATTTATTCTTCTGGCAGTCCATGGTACTTTTAATATTCTTCTCCAATACCATAATTCAAATACATCAATTCTTCTACAGTCTTATATTCATTGTCCAACTTTTGCATGCATATGAGGCAACTGAAAATACCATGGCTTGGGTCAGGTGCACCTTAGTCCTCAAACCGTTATCTTTGCTCTTAAACATTTTAAAGAGATCTTGTGCAGCAGGTTTGCCTAATGCAATCTGTACTTTGACTTCTTGACTTCCGCTTCCATGAGTGTTGATTGTGGAGCCAATCAAAACGAAGCCTTTGACAGCTTCAGTCTTTTCTTCATTTATCATGATGTCATTTACTCGTTCAATTGTGAGGAGTTTTGTTTTCATTACCTTACAATTGTTGTTACGTTTGAGCCCATTGATGTTGCCAGATGAAAACTGAGTTAGCTGAGTCACTCAATATTTTAAGAGTTTTATATTGACATATATATATATGTATATATTGACTTAAGGAACTCTGGTAGCATAGTGATTATGAGTCGGGCTCCTAAACTCAAGGTCAGCAGTTCAAAACTACTAGCCGTTCTGTAGGAGAAAGATGAGGCTTTTTGCTCCCATAAAGGTTTACAGTCTTGAAAACCATATGCAGGGTGGCTATGAGTCAGAACCAACTCCACAGCACACTATTATCCTATTGACTTGGCCAAAATAGTTATGTTGTTATTTAAAAACAAACAATAAAACTACACTTCATATGCCAACATAAAGACTCGATTGCTTTAAGTAAGCAGGAGTGACTTTATTTTCATGTTTATTCAGTCAGCTCTGCTTCTACAAAAGTCCTCTTGCCTCACTCACATGTGAAGTGCTCAAGTCTGAAAAAGGGAGACATTTCTTCAATGAAAGAAGTTATTTTTCAAGCTGTATATCTTACTGCTTACAGTTTTTTGTTTTATGCATTAATTAAATAGACATTAATTTTAGGTTTGGAAATGTTTGTACAGTAAACTTTTCTGAGCTAACTAGGCCAATGTTTAGCATACTGTGGATCTTTTTTTTTTTTTTTTTCCAAGTCCTGTTGGCAGTTCTTTAACTCTCTCTTAGTGGCAAATACCTTTCTAAAACCTACCATTTTATCATTCTTCTTTATCTGTATTTGACTTTCACTGGTAATAAAAAGTAGACTACATTTGCATTTTTCTAATTTTCCAAGTTGGAGAATGGCACTTTGTATGTGATACAAGGAACATTGAGCTCTTCTTCCTTTGAACTTCTACAACATTCCTTAGTTTGAGAACTGGTTTATGCTATCGTAAATATGATATATAACCAAATATGCTGCTGTTCAGTTGATTCTGACTCTTAGTGAATGATTCTTGAGTACAGAGTTAGAGTTTGGACAGCTGCCCTTTCAGTTAGCAACCAAACACTTTAACCACTATACTACCAGATATATATATATATAGTTGTTATTGAACCAATTTTACCTTTTCATTTCATCTCTCAATTTAAAAAAACCAAAAACATATATATCCAATTGTGCTTGCTTATATCACATAAAAGACATAAAAATATACAAGCAAACTTCTTTCAAGATTCTTTTGGAATCTCAGGATCAGAAGTTAGGTTTCCTGATCCAAACTTTCACCCACTTCTTATTAAAGCAACCATCGTTAAGTCATCACTGAGCTCCCATTTAAAAAAAAAAAAAGTACTGGATATCTTCTCCTGATGTTTCAAATGACCTTTCCCATTGAGTCACTTATTCTTTCATTTAGTCATCAAACATTTGTTAATACACACCATGTCACACTGTGTTAAGGCACTGGAATGATTTAAAAAAAAAGAAAAAAAGACTAAGGTAAACTTCCTGTCCTCTATTGTTGTTAAGTCGGTTATGACTCATAGTGACCCTGTACAGGTTTTCCAAAGAGTGGCTGGTGGGTTTGAATTGCTGACCTTGAGGTTAGCAGTCCAGTGTCTATCCTACAGCACTACTTCTCTGGGAAATCTAAATCTTTTAAGAAAAGATAGGTAAGCACCTGTGTGCAACAGCATATTGTGTGGTTATCAACACTGTAGAGATACACAGTCTAATCAGTGACCAATTGTCATCAAGCCAAATGACTCACGATAATCCTATGTGTGTCTGAGTAGAACTGAGCTCCATATGGTTTTTAATGACTGATTGTTTGGAAATAGATCCCCAACCCATTCTTCCAAGGTGCCTCTGGGTGGACTCAAAATTTGGTTAGCAGTCAAGAACAGAACTGTGCCACCCAGGGACTCCCATGTGAAGGTTGTTGTTGTTATTTACTGTTAAGTCAGTTCTGACTCATAGCAACCCTGTATAGGGTTTCCAAGGCGCAGTTGGTGAGTCTGAACCACAAAGTTTGCAGTTTAAACTGATCTAAAAGTTGAAAGCTTAGCCTATGGAGTCATACAAGGACTCCATTTGAAGGTTAGGTACTGTTATTACCATCCCCATTTTAAGATGGTAGCAGGGGCATAGAGAGGTTAAGTAAGCTACTCAAGGCCACACAGCTAGTAAATGACAAAGTTAAGAGTTGAACTAAGTAAGGAAGCTTTGGGAAAACAACTGATAGCAATATGTGTCGAGAACCGGCCTCAACATGAGAGTTTGGTTCATGAAGTTGGGAGATCTGGCGGCGACAGAGACAGATAAAGAGTACAGACAAAGATGCAACAAGAGAGACAAGAAGACACCCCGAGACCAGAATGAATGCAACACTGGCGTCAGACAGATCCTGCATTGTAAACATCATGGCTATGCAGGCAGTATGCACACCTTACCAACTGCAATGCCTGCCTGTAATGCATGCCCTGCAAGCCGTAACACATGCGGGCTTCAGTCTGCGCCTCCTTTTTATTTCAGGGAGGACCTTTAAACAAAGGAAGGCGGGGATTATTAAGACAGGGTACAGAAGTGAAATGTCATTAATCGTTCAAAACAGGACACAATGATTTATAGGAACAAATTCTAAAACATACATCACAAATTGTCTTGATAATCTAACATCCTTAATTCTCTAGAAATTCAAGCAAATTGTTATATAGTACTTTTTAGGTTCAAATCCCAAGGCAGCAACTCGAGGTTTCTCAAGCCTAATTAACATACCTATAGCACCTAATCTTCAGTGAGAAAAGGATTCAAAAGGCCTGGAAGGAGTCCAGCTGTTTCAGCTACCTGGCCGAGGCTTGCAGGAGGAAGGAGGACGCCTAGGTTAATAGTTTGCACCTGGGACGATTTGAGAATGCTGACAGCTATTATTCTTTGAACAAAACCCCGGAAGTCGCCAATCTACTTTGGGTGAATTACTTGGGGGAATTTTCTCCAGCGTCTCCCAGCAAACTTGCCTTAGGAACTTTTAGGCCTCGGCTTTAGAAGAGGTTTTTGTTTTAATATTTGTCCATGGGTATCAAGGGCTCATGTATTAAGTTAATATCAAACATAACTGAATAATCTGATAAAGAATAGTTTTGCCATGCTTGCCAGATGGCCAGAGTTTGTTCCTCAGAGAGATTTTGTTCCCAGAACCTTACGCACTGCCAACACAGTGGACACTTTAAGAGAGGCACATAAGAAACCATTTTCTCAGAAGCTACAATTACTGGAGTTTGAAGCATAGAATGAGTGCTAGGACTAAAGAAAATTATACAGAGCTAGCCCAACAGTGAGTTCGTAAAAGCCAATGAACCCGGGACATCCGGAGGTTACTTCCTTGGGCCCTCAGGGTCCCTGGCTAGCAAGCCTGAGAGCGGCCATCGTGTTGGATTTTCGTCCATGACACTAGTCCTCAGCATCTCAGTACTTGCGGTCCTCAACAAATATAGAGTATGACTAGGGGATAGTGGCAAGAAATCCATTCTGTAGGTAATGATAGCAATCCAAACAAGAGAAGTTACACTGTGAAGTAGCAGCTGGGATAGGAACAAAAAACCCAACACCACATCAAAACACATAATGTGACTAAAATCTCATATCTTTGCTGTGGCATTTCAGACAATCTTCTTTTTAGGATGATTTCCTCATAAATCAGAACTTTGATTGAAGAGTATGGGCAATAGAAGAATTTAACAACTATTCACTGCATGCTTACTCTACATAAGAACCTGTGCAACTCTGTTCTACTTTCTGGTATCATTTGCTTCATTCTTATTACAACCAAATTTCCTTGCAGGGATATAGTCTAGCATTTAAAATGCAACATGGCATTTCCTAAGTGCACAGGTATTCTAGAGAGATAGTCTTTATACTTTCTGACCATACTAAAACAAGCCTTTCAGTGTCTTGCTATGAATCCCTGCATAAATGGCCCATGTTTTGGCAGAGTTTTGGTGTGTTGTGGGCCAAGCCCTAATGATTTTCGTAAATCATTTTAACCCAAACAGTCCTTTCTTGTTTTAACCCTCCATAGGTTGATGGCAGCCTACCTAAGGACTTGACTATTTTACCTCCAAGCTCTCTTCAATGTGTGTCCTCTTCACCAAGCACAGACTCCCTGTGTTTGGCTGACGGAGGTTGGAAGTGGGGAAACTTGATGCTCACATTCAGCCCAGCCCATCTGTGAGCCCTGCAAGTGGTCCCTTCTGGCAAGGCAAACCAAGGCAACTTTCTTAATACTTATTAGGACAATTGGGGTTAGGTGTCAAGCACCAACTTAAAATGGGGACAATAATAAAGTACCTAACCTTCAAATAATAATAAATAATAAAAGTACCTAGACTTCAAAAAGCCTCATCTTTCTCCAGCTGTTCCACGGGAGAAAGACGAGGCTTTCTGCTCCCGTAAAGATTTACAACCTCAGAAACCTTGTACAGGGTCACTATGAGTCAGAACTGACTCCAGGGCACATATTAACAAACAACAACAACCTTCAAATGGGAGTCCCTACTAACTAAAACTTTGAGCCCACCCACAGGCACCTGGGAAGAATGGGCTGGGAATCTATTTCCAAAGCTTCAGTCACTGAAAACCATGGAAGCTCAGTTCTATTCTGACATACTCCGTTTGTTTGGCCAGGGAGTAGACTGATATTTTTTCAATATTCATACAACAAACCTTGGATGGGTACTAGTATATACTATTATTTGCTTCTTAGATATGAGCATGGCAAGATTTCATCTTACATACTTTGGGCATGTTTTCAGGAGGGACCCTTCTGTGGAGAAGGGTCAGAGAAAAATAAGACCCTTGATGAGATGGATTGACACAGTGGCTGCAACAATGGGCTCAAACATGGCAACAAGTATGAGTATGGCGCTGGGTAGGCCAGTACTTTGTTCTGCTGTACATAGAGTCACTAAGAGTCAGATATGACTTGACGGCACCGAACACCACCACCAACTGTTGTGCTAAGTGCTTGGAATTAAAGATGGACCAAACACAGTTTGTGACCAGGAAGATTAGTCTAGCACCCTGTTATCAATCAGCAAAAAACAAACTGTACTAGTTATCTTCCCTGAGAGACTTTAATGTTGGGAACTGCTTAAATAAGTGACAAAGTACAGAAAATGCAAGAGGGAGCGCTGAGGCACAGGAAGCAGCTCCATTTCTCAGGCTGTGGGGACAAAGGGAAGAGCAGGGTTTTGTAGAGGCCTAGGAAGGTTGGATTGGGAAGTAGGTAAAAGCTGGAAATCTAATAACCACTCCCAGGGGGGAAGGGCAATTGGTAGGTGATGCTGACAGGGAGAAGGAAATAGAGTGACTAGACTCCAGGAGTATAGTCACCCTCTGTCACCCCCCTATTGACAAAGCTTAATCAAGTCCCTGGCAAAGAAATCTTTGCAGGACTAACATGTTGAGATAGAAAATGCAAACCAACCTATCATTCTAGCAGTACACCAAGTCTGAATCTAAGCAGGAATTAATAGAGACATTTAGACATGTCTCATACTAAAGAAAGGGGTATATACAATTATATTTGTATGTTCCTCCCTGGGAATTTTTACCCTGGCTGTTCTTTCAGCCTGGACTCCCTGGTGTGGTGCTGTGGATAAAGAACTGAACTGCAGAGTTGGTTTGAACCACAAGGCCATAACTCACCAGTTGCTCCTTGGAAATGCTATACAGGGTTGCTAAGGGTCAGAACCAACTCAACAGCACATAACAATTCTTTCTGCCTAGAACATCTCTCCACGTGTTTAACTCCCCTACTTTCTTCAAATCTCTGCTCAAGTGTCATTTCATGATTATTGTAACTACAGCCTCTCCCCCTACCTTATGCCTATTTAACTTTCTCTATTTTTTCGCAGTGTATTTATCATCATGTAACATCATGCTTGGTCGGAGAAAAAGAGGAAGACCCCCAATGAGATGAACCGGCACAGTGGCAGCAGCAATGGGCTCAAGTGTAGTGATTGTGAGGTTGGCGGAGTACTTGAAAGTGTTTTGTTGTGCATAGGGTGGCTATGAGTTGGTACCAATTCGATGGCTCCTAACAACAACATATTAGATCTATTTCTTTATTATGTTTATTGTCTATTTTATGCTCTTCCCAGTAGAATGTAAATTCTATATAGGATTATTGTCTCTTTACCTTTACCACAGTATGCCTAGCAAATAGGTGCTTCCTGAGTATTTATTAAATGAACAGATGAATGAAGGTTGCATCTAGGAAGAAAAACTAAGAAAGCCATTCTGGGCAACAAAGACTAATAAAGACAGTTTGGCACTTATCTTACATATTACTGATCTCTCTCACACATGTATAGAGAGAATTAAGGAAGAAAATAAAAACAATTATTTGTAATAATTAAAACAATTATTTGCAATGATTAAAACAATTATTTGTAAGATGGGTTTCAGCAGCAAACAAGATGGGTTTGCTCAGGGGCTAAAACTTGATCTGGGAGAGAAAGCATTTGAATGTATCCTCCACTTTGAGCTTCAAGGCTTGGAAACAGGGCTTCAAACATGTTCATTCTGTTCTACCAGTCTGCTGAAAATTTGCATTTTCACTACAGATATACTTAATCAGGAAGACCGTAAAAGAATTGATGCTTTTGAGTTGTGGTGTTGGAGGAGAATACTAAAAGTACCATGGGCTGCCAAAAGAACCAACAGATCCGTTTTGGAAGAAGCGCAGCCAGAGTGCTCCTTAGAGGCCAAGATGCCCAAACTTCATCTCTCATACTTTGGACATATTGTCTGGAGGGAGCAGTCGTTGGAGAAGGATATCATGTTTGGAAAGGTGGAGGATCAGAGAAAAAGACGAAGACCTCCAACGAGATGGATTGGCCAAGTTGCAGCACCAATGGACTCCAGCATGGCAACAGTAGTGAGGTTGGCCCAGGATTGGGCAGTGTTTCCTTCTGCTGTGCATAAGGTTTCTATGGGTACTGACTTGATGGCACTTAACAACAACAACATACTGAATAACAATCTACTTTTTAACAAGATCCCCTGGTGATTCATCTGGGGATCTTACTAAAATGTAAAAATTCTGATTAGTGTATCTGAGGTAGAAATGCAAATTCTCAGTGGGAATATGTAAATTCTCAGGTGGAACCAGCTGCTTCATCCTATCCAGGGAAGCAGGCAGCAGTGAACTGGGAGAGAGATCTTGAACTCATCCTGTTTCTGAAACTATTGAACTGTTTGGCCTTGGGAAAACCACTATGCCTACATCCATTTAGTTCTCTATAGTGAAGAATTTGGAGTACTTGATTTCCAAAGCATCCTTCCAGCTTTGTATTCTATGAATATATGATCACCCCCACTCACATGATTTTAACCCTAAAATTATCAAACCCACGGTTGTTGTGATGTTTTCTTGAAAGTCAGAAACAGCAGAGGTCTGCAAATTCTCCTCCTGCCATTGGTCTTGGAGGAGAAACTGGTACAGAATTCTGGATGGATAAAGAGTGGGCAGGCAACGCTGTGTCTTTATTAAGTCAGTACATTGGTGTTTGATTGCTAGGAAAAGAAACCTACTAAAATCAACTTAAGAAAAAAATGGGAAGATTACTGGACCTAGAATTTTCATAAAGTTTAAGGATGCAAGAATTTACTGGACCTCACAAGAAACAGGGAATCAAAAATGGAAAGACAGAAATAACAATGACCACCTCAGAGAACATTCTTTCTCCTGTGATCTCTACTTCCGTTTCCTTTCTTCTCTTCCTCTCCTTTCATTCTCTGTCAGTTTAAGACATCTTGCTCATGTCTAAGTCAAGTCTCAGTTCATATCACTTTCTATCTAAGCATAGAGGAAAGACCAATTGCTCTTGAATGTGAAGTCCTTAAAGCAAATGGAAGAAATGATGATGTAAAAGAGTTGAGCAGAAACTTTCAAAGGGCAGCTTGAGAAGACAAAGAAAAGTATAATAATGAAATGTGCAAAGACCTGAAGTTCGGAAACCAAAAAGTAGGAACACATTTCTTAAGCTGGGGTAACTGAAGAAAAAATTCAAACTTCAAGTTATAATAATGAAGGATTCTATGGGCAAACATTGACGAACAATTAAAAGATGAAAAAAATACACAGTCCCTGTATCAAAAATAATTGGTCAGTGTTCAGTGGTTTCAGGAAGTAGTTTGTTATTAAATACAAGCTACAAGATGGTATTGAAGGAAGAAGTCCAAGATGCAATGAAGGCACTGGCAAAAAGCAAGGCTCTAAGAGTTGACAGAAAACCAACTGTGATGTTTCAATAAACTGACTCAATGCTGAAAATGCTCGCTTGCCTACACCAAGAATTTGGAAGATAGTTATGTGGCTAACCAGTTGGTTGTTGTTGTTGTGTGCTGTGGAGTCGATTCCGACTTGTAGCCACCCTGTACAGGGTTTCCGAGGCTGTAAATCTTTACTGGAGCAGAACGCCTCATCTTTCTCCCGTGGAACAGCTGGTAGTTTTGAACTGCTGACCTTGTGGCTCGCAGCCCTATTCGTAACCACTACGCTACCAGAAATTCATATTTATGTTCATTTCAAAGAAAGGTGATCCAATGGGATGTGGAAATTATCAAGTGATATCATTAATATCACAAGCAAGTAAAATTTTGCTGACGATCACGAAAAAGTGATTGTAGCAGTACATCAACAGTGAACTACCAGAAATTCAAGCCAGATTCAGAAGAGGATGTGTAAGAGGGATGTCATTACTGATGTCAGATGGATCTTGGCTGAAAGCAGAGAATACCAGAAAGACGTCTAACTGTGTTCTATTGACTATGAAAAGGCATTTGACTATGTGGATCATAACAAATTATGGCTAACATTGTGAAGAATGGGAATTCCGGAATACTTCATTGTGCTCATGCAGAACCTGTATGTACATAGACCAAGAGGCAGTAGTTTGAACAAAACAAGAGGATAATGAGTTGTTTAAAATCTAGAAAGGTGTTGTGTCAGGGTTGTATCCTCTTGGTGGTGGTTATGGTAGTGTGCCGTGGAGTAGGTTCTGACTCATACGACCCTGTATGGGGTTTCTGAGGCTGCAAATCTTTATGGGAGCAGAAATCTTCATCTTTTTCCCGCAGAACTGGTCGTTTTGAACTGCGGACCTTGAGGTTAGCAGCCCAACTAGTAACCACTACACAACCAGAGCTCCTTTTACCATATTTATTTAATCTGCATGCTGAGCAAATAATCTGAGAAGCTGGATTTCTTCATATACAAGAAGAATGAAAAATCAGGTTTGAAGGAAGAGTCATTAACTTGTAATATGCAGATGACACCTTAACATAACCAAACCAAACCCACTGCCATAGAATCCATTCTGACTCAGTGTCCCTACATAGGATTTCTGAAGTTACAATGCTTTATAAGAGTCTCATCTTTCTTTCTTAGAGTGGCTAGTGGGTTTGAATTGCTGACCTTGTGGTTAGCAACCTAATTAATACCCTAACCACAGTGCTACCAGTGCTCCTAAACCTCAATATAAAGAAAACAAAAATCTTCATGATTGGATCAATAAGCAATATCATGATAAGTGGAGAAAAGATGGAAGTTGTGAGGGATTTCATTTTACTTGGGTCCACATTCAACACACTCGGAAGCAGCATTCAAGAAATCAAATGACATATTGCATTGGTAAAATTTGCTGCAAAAGAACTCTTTAAAATATTAAAAAGCAAAGATGTCACCTTGAAGACTAAGATGCACCTGACCCAAGCCATGGTATTTTCAATCACCTCATATGCATGTGGAAGCTGAACAATGAATATATATATTAGGGAATATAAATTTATACACTTAATGGAGGAAGGAAGAAATGCCACCGCCTGGTGTGATTTACCTTTGTTTTTACTTATGTCAACTTTCATCAGGGGTCAATGAGTCACCTGGAGTAGAACAGGTAGGCGCTTGGCCAAGCGATCAGTTTGCTGAGCGAAAAAGTGAAGGAACCCTAAAGGAAGGAGCCTCTGTCATACTTTGCCTCTTTAGACAAAGCCCCAACAATTATTGCTGGAGACCTCTGTCTCCCTCTGTCCACTCCTCTAGGTGCTCTCGGTGTGACCGCCTCATGTGAGCTGGCGGGGAGCGGGTGAAGGCGGGACTTCCGGGCGCGTGCAGGAACACTTTCCGGTGCGAGGCGGAAGCCCGGCTCCGGGCCAAGATCGGAGAACCAGGACAGGAGGTGAGTTCGGAGCGGAGAGGTTCCAGGCGCTGTCTCTTCAGTGGATACCTCTGGGCCGCGTAGCTGCGTGGCGCCGCGAGGCGGGGAGAACTGGTAGGGACCGGAGAGTCTGGAATCCCTAAGAGCCGGGATCGCGGAGCTGAGAGAGGGACCAGGATCGGGGGCCAGGGAAGGGGAGGCGACCCTTGGGGTAGCAGTGGGAGACTCAATAGGGAGGTGTACAGGGCACTCAGGCCGAAGGGGCTCCGGAGCTGGGGGTTGCGGATGACACGGTGCAGAGATGCATCTCGGAGGGTGCACCTCGGAGGAAAGCAGTCCCACGTAGGGGTAGTGTCTGGGTCCTGGCTGATTGCCCGAGCGGGTGGCCTGAAAGGGTAAAAATTGGCTTCCTGGAGAGGATAAACACAAGAAGGTCAGTCCTCCGAGGGGCGTAGATGAGAAAAGGCATCTTGACCTAACGGATCAGAAAGATGACTAGCCACTTTGGGATGCTGAATTCAAATTGCTTCACTTGCATTTTATGCTGGTTTTTAAAAATGTGTTTTTTCCTCGGAGTAGATTTTGGGAAAATACTTTACATTGTCTCCTAGGAAAGACAAACTTTTCTTACCCAGTGTCAACTTTGAGCTTTTCTTTGTCAAATTGATAGTACTTTAAAGTTTTCATACAAGCCAGCCAACAAAAATTTTCATTTTGGATTTTTACTCTGTAGAATTTTTTTGTTGTTGAAGTGCCGTTAAGTTGGTTCCGACCCATCGTGACCCTGTACAGGGTTTCCAAGGAGCAGCTGGTGAGCTTGAACTGCCGGCCTTGCAGTTCAAACGGCTTTGCAGTCTGGCGCATTAACTCACAGCGCCACAGTAGAGTTTTAGATTGCCTTAGTCATGTGATGAACTCTTAAATGCTTTTAAAAAATGTCAGTTATAATTATGTGGAAAGTCGGTACTGTCAATATTTGCAGTTACAGCTCCGCGTTGTTTACCTGTCCAACTTCTAACACATTTTTTAAACCCAAAGTTATCCTGTTGGGTTTCGGTTTTCACCAAGAAAGACAGTTTCAGATTGCTGTTGTTAAGTGCCATCGAGTCCATTTCAGCCCATAGTGACCCTGTATATGGTTTCTGAGGAGCAGCTGGTGAGTTGAGCCGCTAATCATGCTGTTCAAACCGACTTTGCAGTCTAGCGCATTAACTCACAGCACCACACCAGGACTCTTAATTTCAGATTGGGGTGCAGCAAATTATAAGCAATTCTTAAGAATTTGTTGTTTGTTTATTTCTGCTTCAAGGAACTCTGTATGCGTACCGATAATCCAAGATTTGTTGTTATATACATATTTAGTTTTTCTTAATGACCACTGTGTATGATGAAGGGCTTATTTTGCTCATTGGTGGTGGCTGTGTGCTACTGAGTTGTTTCTGATTTACAGATACCTGTATCGGGTTTCTGAGGTTGTAATCTTTATGGGAACATAAATTCTCTTTCTCCTGTGGAGGGGGTGGTAGATTTGAACTGGTGACTTTGTGGTTAGCAGTCCAGCTCATAATCTACTACCGTACGGGGGCTCCTTGTTTTAATCATTACCAGAAGGTAATTATTGTCAATGTTAGTTATTATTTACATTGTATTTATGTTTTATAGGCTGCAATTATTATTTCCTAATTTATTCCTTATAAACGAAACCCAGTGCCTTTGAGTTGCTTCTGACTCATAGTGAAGCTATATTGGGCTTCTGTGGCTAATTATTTACTGGAATAGCTAGCTTCATCTTGCTCCCTGGAGTTTAACCGTTGACCATGGCTTAGCAATCCAGTGCTTACCCTACAGTGCCACCAAGGCTCTCTCCACATCATATTGCCAAAAAAAGTACCCCAAAGTCAAACCCACTGCCAATGAGTCAATTTTGACTTATAGCCACCCTGTATAGGGTTTCTGAGACTATAAATCTTTACAGGAGCAGAATGCCTCATCTTTCTTCCCTGGAGTGCCAGGTGGATTTTAACTGCTGACCTTGTAGTTAGCAGTATAGTGCTTGTTGTATAGCACCAGCAGGGTTCCTTCCACATCATATTGTTGTGTGCTGTTGAGTCGGTTCCAACTCATAGTGACCCTCCTTATACAGTCCCCATATGCGACCCAAGAGCAGCTGGTGGGTGTGAATTGCTGTCCTTGCACTTTCCAGTCCAGTTTTCATCCTACAGATGGTAAAGGAGTTGGATTTTTGCCGTGAGCTGTGTAAAGTAAGTAGAAGAATCTTTACACTGCCAGTGATGTAGAGTGATACTCTGATGATTGATTGCTTGTTTCAAGTGTTTTGCTTTTTAAAGTGTTAGAATTTATTTATTTTAACCATGCTCTTGATGACTTTGAGAGTCCTGGTGTGACGCTGTGTGTTAATGTGCTAGACTGCAAGGTTGGTTTGAACCGTAAGGTCAGTGGTTCAAAGCTCACCAGCCGCTCCTCGGAAACCTGATACTTACACAACATTTACAACAATAGTGATGACTTTAGGAGTCTTGGTAGTGTAGTGGATTATGAGCTGGGCTACTAACCCAAATGTCCGCAGTTTGAATCTACCAGCCTTTATGTGGGAGAAAGATGAAGTTTTCTGTTCCCATAAAGATTTACAACCTCAGAAATCCTATACAGGGTTGCTGTGAGTTGGAACCAACTTGATGGCACACAGCCACCACTAGTGATGACTTTTAGATATGATATGGTGGCTTTCAAGTAAACTAGAACATTTGCTATATATTGGTGCCTTAGGTTCAAGCTCACTAGCCGCGCCTTGAAAACCCTATACAGGATCGCTATGAGTAGGAAATTATTTGAAGGCATTTAACAGCAGAGTCTTGGTAGCTCACTAACTCCTTGAAGGCCTTGAAGAACTATGTGCAAGATGTTGTTACTGTTAAGTATTGTGGAGTTGGTTCTGGTTCATAGTGACCCTGCACAGGGTTTCTGAAGCTGCAAAGCTTTACGGGAGAAGAAAGCTTCATCTTTCTCTTGTGGAACTGCTGGTAGTTTCGAACTGCCGACCTTGAAGTTAGCAGCCTGATTTGTAACCACTATGCTACCAGAGCTCCTTATGCGTAAGATAGACTGTAATAATTTCCTTATGTTTAGGGGCACAGCTGATATTTGAAAATGTAAAGTATAAGCATAAACAATGTTTTAACATGTAGATGAGTATATTTGAAAAAGATGCGCTTATTGAATAGTTTTTCAAATTAGAAAATGAAACCATGACACTGATTTCTAAAAGATGTACAGTCTCAGAAACCTTATATAAAGGGTGTTTTGAATCAGAATTTACTCCATGGCAAGGGGTTTGTGTTGTTCTGTATAATCTTTGCAACTTCTTGTTTTGTTTTAATGGTAGAGTAAATTTTTCTGCTTGTGCTGTAGACAAAGTCTATTCTTCTTAGCTTAGTTGTATTTTGCATTATGAACATAATTCATCTTTTTATTCGTGTTTTGCCATGGAGTCGATTCGGACTCATAGAGACCCTGTACAGGGTTTCCGAGGCTGCAGATCTTTACGGGAGAAGAAAGCCTCTTCTTCTCCCGTGGAGCTGCTGGTAGATTCGAACTGCTGACCTTGTGATTAGCAGCCCAATTTATAACCCATTACAGTATCAGATCTCTTAAGCACTGGATTGCTAACTCTGAGATTGGCAGTTAGCCAACAACAGTGAAACAGTATCTGTACATTTGAAGAACTATTAAAGCAACAATAATGCAGTAATGTAGACTTTCACCATATCCACAACATACATATTTTATTTTCCTTAATCGTTAGTTTGCCAAATATGAGGGGACGTCAAAGAATTTATGGGAAAATTGAATTAAAAGATAATTCCCCCCCCCTCCCCCCCATGAGCTTTTGAAGCTTCTGCTTACAATCTGGCACATTGAATTTTTGGGACCCACATTTTTATATAGCTCATCCTCACCTATTGGGAGCCTGAGAGTGGTGCTGTAGGATAAGCACTGGACTGCTAACTACAAGGTCGGTGGTTCAAACTGACGATATACTCCTTGGAAAGAAACCCTATTGTTGTTAAGTGCCATTGAGTTGGTTCCATCCCATAGCAACCCATAGTATAGGGTTTCTGAGGAGCGACTGTTGAACTTGAACTGCTGACCTTGCGGTTCAAACCAACTTTGCAGTCTAGCATATTAACCCACAGTACCAGACCAGGACTCCTGGAAAACCCTATACAAGGGTCGCTGTTGAGTGGGAGCTGACTTGATGGCACTTAACAACAATCCTCAGTTATCTATATACTCTAATTAGAAAACCCATTCCTTGCCATTAGATAGAATCAAGAGCATTTGTTATAGCTGAGGAGTACGGCTTCTGTACAACTAAACCCAGGCTTGATAGCTATTCATAGCAACTCTCTAGGACAGAGTAGAACTGGCCCAAGGTGTTTCCAAGGCTGCACATCTTTAGAGAAGCAGACTGCCACATCTTTCTCCTACAGAGGAGGTGGTGGGTTTGAACCGCTGATCTTTTGGTTAGTATAGCCAATCACTTTAACCACTGTGCCACTAGAACTGCTGCTCCTGCATAAAAAGCCAAGCCCAACACTGCCATTGAGTTGAGGTACCAGATGGAGTATTGATCTGCTGAAAGAGCATGACCCTCAATAAGACTTTTCTGCCCTTTTTTCCTCTGCTGTGTTAAGACATTTTTTTTCATAGTTTACCAAGGGGATCTGGGTCTTAAAGTGACTCTTTAGGGACTCAGATAAGCCAGAGAGGACTGCAGTCCAGGATAGGGCCTATTGTGCTTACTTTAATCCCATCAATTTTAGAAAATTTCTTAACTTGCAGTTATGGGTGTGAAATACATGTTCAGTATTATTTAAAAAAAATAGTTTTAATAATAAGTCATAATTGATCAGATTATACATGAGGATAAGTAAAAAATTATTGCTACAATATCATGGAAACCACTTTTTAAACAAAAATATCAAAGTTTGAAGCTAGCATATGCTACTTCTGGGTCTCTACACACCTCTGAAGGCAGTGTTGCCTTGTCTCTAGCCCTTCCCTGAGGAATTTTGACTCTTTGATTTATACCCTCTCAAAATGGCATTTTGGGAGTCCTTGAAGGACTCAAATTGTATTCCTTTGAAATGTTGGAGTTTGGGGAACAAAGCGAAGTCTGAAAAGACAAGATCAGGGCTGTAGGTTGTATGGGTGAAGTTTCCCATTGAAATTCTGCCTTGCTACCCTTGAAGAATGAATAGGTACATTGTAGTGACGGGGAAAATAAAAATTCTTTGGTACAATTTTCCTGTCCCTTTTCACCCATTTACTTCAAAATAAGCCCTTGGGATTGTTCTATATCCTTGGAGGAAAATCTATAAAGGTTATCTCTTTGGAATTCCCAAAAATAGTCTTTATCACTTTCTGAGCTGACCTGTCTGCCTTGAATTGAACTGGTCTGGCAGATCCCCTTGGAAACCACTGTTTTGATTGGACCTTTTTCTTTGAAAGTACCCTAATCAGTTAACCACTGATCTCAGAGACATGTTTAAGCCTATTTTGATTAGAATAAAACACTGGCATGTCTGAACTAGAACCCTAGTAGCAGTACTTGTCTTACCCTCAGAAACAGACACCATGTGATAGATGGACTTTACTCAGGTTTGCTTGGAGTGAGATATCATACTAAATTATCTATAACCTTTTCTGTTAAAGCTATATATATGCTATGCCTCACAATTGCAAACATTGTAAACAAAAAAAACCAAACAAACCATGGATTGCTCTTAGTCATTGTTGCTATTGTTAGTTTGATTTGGTTTGAGAGCCCAAGGAAAGAAAGAACTATTGCATCAAAGATTTATGTGGGAAGGAGGGAGTTGGCTATACCCAGTGGCATGCTGAGGGATGATGGTTGGAGTTGTTTGCTATGGTCAGGAGAAATATCTTATTTAGCACTGAGGTTGTTTAGAATTTCTGGTTCATGATAATAGAAAGCGGACAGATTTTTAGTTGGTTTCATTGTTGTTTTTCATCCCTTCCAGACAGTGCATGCCCTTACCGCATGTACCTCCTGCCTCTCACAAGAATGACCTAGCCGAGGTTCTTGAAGCCAGAGTCTCCATGGTAATAAGGATTCATGAAGAGGTCTGAGGCAGGGCTTCCAACTAGTTCATTCAGGTTTGACCACCTTACTTCCTGGTTTGAGGGAGAGTCGAGATGTGAATAAAACTGGACACCGAACCATCCTCACACAGCCCTCACTATTCAGTTGGGGTCAATAATTCATTGCAATGGCTACACAGAACTCAGACACTATCCTCACAGTTCTGTCGTGTATTAGGGAAGTTAACAGGCTATAAAACAGGATCAGAAAATGCTCAAGGCACTGTTGTCCCAGTCAGTTGCTGATAAACTTCCGTAGGACACACCACTCCCCCACAAGCCTCAGCCTGAAGGCACTGGACTCTAGCTCCAGGGGTCAGTACACCTAGCCCCTCCCTTAATGCCTGGAGGCACCCCATTCTACAAGCAAGCTTCCTGCCGAGTCAGTCAGCCTTACTTGCTCCGTGGACTGGGAAGCCCACTGCTCTGTGTTGTGCTTGGTTCATGGGTCTGCTGCTGCTGCTCCGCTGCCACTTCTCTGCTGTCGCAGCTTTCTGTCCCTGGGTTGAGGAAGTTCAATGCACAGGGATCTCAGGGTCCAATAATCACACTCCACTCCTGGCTCTTCTTTGATAGCAGTGAGATTTCCCCTCCAGCTCTGAGATGGCTCATTTGAATCCCATGTTAGAGTTCCAGGTTTTCACAGTTACAGTGAACTGTTAGTATCTGCAGCTGAGTCCCGTCATCCTATCAGGTATTCTTTTTTTACTCAGACCCATCAGGAAAAGAGTTGTTCGGCAGGAATTACAATGACTAAGGCTAGAAGAGCCATATTAAACAATTCACTCCACTACAAACAAGTATGGAAGTTTATTTTAGCATAGGTACACATCAGAGTTGGAATTGACTCAGCAACAACTAAGAACACCAATAATTTCAGTATGGAGAAGATAAAGGCATGGAGACTTGAAGACACTGTAGATATGAGAAGACCAAGCACTGTTGTTGTTAACTGCCGTTGAGTCGGTTCTAACTTATAGCGACCCTATCTAGGGTTTCTAAGGATTGGCTGGAGAGTTTGAACCCCCAAACCTTGTGGTTTACACCAATTTTGCAATCTAGTGCTTTATCCCACAATGCCACACCAGGACTCCAGACCAAACATTAAATATGAGCAAATTCATGTTATGGGATTAGGGAGAGAGTCAGGCAGGAGGAGTTGATGCATAATCAAGTTCTGGACTTTTCTACAAGAACTTGGTGACTATGTAGATGATAATATTAGGGTAGTTGTTGCTGTTGTTACATGCTGTCGAGTAGGTTCTGACCCATAAAGACCCTGTATAGGGTTTTCAAGGAGCAGCTAGTGAGCT
>NW_006408679.1:7873714-7875418 GCF_000296735.1 Chrysochloris asiatica | reverse complement strand
AGATGAGGCTTTCTGCTCCCATAAAGATTTACAGCCTCGGAAACCCTGTACAGGGTCGCTATGAGTCGGAACCGACTCCACGGCACATAACAACAACAATATATAGTCATTGGAGAAGGATATCATGTTTAGTAAGGTGGAGGGTCAGAGAAAAAGAGAAGACCCCTAATAAGATGGATTGGCCAAGTGGCAGCATCGATGGACTCAAGCATGGCAACAGTAGTGAGGTTGGCCCAGGCCCAGGATCGGGCAGTGTTTCGTTCTGCTGTGCATAGGGTCATTGTGGATCGGTACCGACTCGATGGCACCTAACTACAACAACGTTTGTATTTAATTGACAGTTGTATGTTGGTGTGTTCATAGGTACTCACCACCTGTCTCCTGGTGGGTATGATGGAAAATATGAGTGTGTTCTTTGTTTGTTATTTGTGGAGCACAGTTGAGGTAAGGACTGACTGGTGTTGGCTACTGTTTATCCAAGATCAGGTTGCATAGAAGTGGGACTGGAGATGGTATGGGTGTGATTGGGCTATGTGGGCCTGACTACTGTCTCCTGTTGTTGTTGTTATGTGCCATGGAGTCAAAGATGACGCTTTCTGCTCCTGTAAAGATTTACTGTCTCCTGTTGGCTGGGCCAAAAAGAAAAAAACAAAAAAAAGGCAGTGGGGAAAGCAGGCAAGCAACAGTAAGAAAAAAGAGTGAATTAACTCAGAAAATAAAAAAGGGAAAGTAAAATAAGGGAAAAGAAAAACAAACACAGTAAGTAAAACTGTTGTTAAATGCCGTCAAGTTGATTCAGACCCATAGTGACCCTGTATAGGGTTTCCAAGGAGCAGCTGGTGAGCTTGAACCACTGACATTGCAGTTCAAACGACTTTGCAGTCTGACGCATTAGGCCACAGTGCCACACCAGGACTAAACTAGGGGAAGATAAAAACAAGAGGGAATATAGTGAAGCAAAAACTAAGAAGAAAGATAGTAAAAGATAGGAGGGAGAACCAAAAAAGAAGAAAAGAAAAAAGAAAAGCAGAGAAATAAGGAAGGGAAGGGAAAGAAAGGAAGAACTAAGAAAGAAAGAAGGACAAGAAGACCAGCCTGGAATGGTTAGAAGAACAGAAGATACTTCTTGAATGAAAGACCGACAGGAAAAATACAAAACAATATAGGTAGACCGACTGATTAGTACAAGAACAAGCAAGTTGCTCACGCAGGAGACAGCAAGACAAATGGTTAGGTCCCCTCAGAGCAAACCCCCTTTCAAGATTAAGACTCAATGGGAATACACACTCTGATTGGTGACCAAGTTCGTCACCGATAGGGGGAAGTGAGATAAAAACAGCAATGAAGCTGCTAGCTAAGCCCTACAACGTTCAATAGACTCTTGTGAACCCAAGTGGAGACCTGGTTGGCCAGCAGTGTGGCAAGACCTGGGGACTCCTGGGCCCAGAGTCAGTGACATACCCACAGAGGACTAGAGTGGAGAATGAAGCATCCAGCTGATAAGAGAGGGCATATGCATAAGAACACCCACACTTGTAGGTAATACCCACTTGACCTGGCTTCAATGACTGGATGATCAGAGCTCAACTAGAAGAAGATAGAAGAGGAAAAAAAGAGTAATCTGATACAATTTGATTAATTTGACCTATGCCTATGGATGCAGTAGCTTAAAAGAGGGAACAAATCTTTACAGCAAGGATCATA
>NW_006408679.1:7861978-7873614 GCF_000296735.1 Chrysochloris asiatica | reverse complement strand
GATCCTGGGCCAACCTCACTACTGTTGCCATGGTTGAGTCCATTGATGCTGCCACTTGGCCAATCCACTTCATTGGGGGTCTTCCTCTTTTTCTTTGACCCTCCACCTTACCAAACATGATATGCTTCTCCAGTGACTGGTCCCTCCTGACAATATGTCTGAAGTATGAGAGACAAAGTTTGGCCATCTTGGGCTCCAAGGAGCACTCTGGCTGCATTTCTTCTAAAACGGATCTGTTGGTTCTTTTGACAGCCCATGGCACTTTCAATATTCTCCTCTAACACATAACTTAAAAGCATCAAGTCTTCTACGGTCTTCCTTATTCACTGTCCAGCTTTCACATGCATATGAGGTTATTGAAAATACCATGGCTTGGTCAGGCGCTCCTTAGTTCTCAAGCTGACATCTTTGCTCTTCAACACTTTAAAAAGGTCTTGTGCAGCAGATTTGCCTAATGCAATACGTTGTCTGATTTCTTGACTGCTGTTTCCGTGAGTGTTGATAGTTGATCCAAGAAGAATGAAGTCCTTGACAACTTCAGTCTTTCAGATTTGATACATTGAACACTAAAGATAGAAGACCAAACGAGTTGTGGGATGACATCAAGAACATCATACATGAAACAAGCAAAAAATCATTGAGAAGACAAGAAAGAAGGAAAAGGTCAAAATGGATGTCAGAAGAGACACTGAAACTTGCTCTCCAGTGTAGAGATGCTAAAGCACATGGAAGAAATGAGGAGGTCCAAGAGCGAAACAGAAAACTTCAAAGATTAGCTCGAGAAGATAAAGCCACATATTACAACAAAATGTGCAAAGAACTGGAGTTAGAAAACCAAAAAGGAAGAACACGTCATAGGGTTAGTGCCCAGTATTTTACACCAAGTGATGGCTATTTCATAGTAAATGAATAAAGTGGCAAAGATAATGTAGTTCAAGGAACCTTGTATGTTCTTTATCTAGATTCACTCGTTTTTAAGATTCTACCTCATTTGTTTTAACATTTGAGAACAAGGATACTTTTGATGAAAGAAGAACTCCTACATAAAGTATACTTCCAAGTTGAACTGTTAGCTTTGCTTCTCATCCTAATAAAAGTTATTTATTCTCTCCAGTTCATTGAATCCTAAAGCTTGGAAAATGATCTTTCTTAAAGATGGAAAATGTTGACCAATCCAGGACAGGTGGGTTTTGAGTTCTTAAATCTTCATAGCCACTTTCAGGCTCTTATCCTGACAAGCAAGAATGAAAATTCCTAATGCTGCTTTTTAGTGTATACATTTTCACTGGATCCTCAAAACAAACATGTCTAGGTTCTTCCTTAGAAGGTCTTCTTACATGCATTTAAGCAGACACATCCCCCATGTCTCTCCCTGCACCAAATCTTGAATATGTTTCATCTAATACCATTTAAGTCAAACTCATCTTAATCTCTATTCTCTGAAAACAACCGAACAACATCCCTTTCGGGAACACTTAACCTGTAAAAATGTTCTTAACTTGTTTCAGGTAAGACTATCTTAATTCCTTTAGGAAGTCTATCTAAACTATTCTTTCTATCTAAGGTGATACAAATAATTTGAAATCACCGGATCACAAGGTTGGTTGGAACCACAAGGTTGGTTGTTCAAACCCACCAGCCACTCCTCAAAAACCCAATACAGGGTTGCTATGAGTTGGAACTAACTCACCGGCAATTAACAACACTAACACTAATGGAAAGGTTGATTGTTCTAACCCACCCAGCTGCATCGTGGAAGAAAGCAAGCCCAGGTCGTTTGCTTCCATAAAGATTACAGCCCAGAAGACCCTGTGGAAGACAGTTCTGTTCTGTAAAACATGGGCTTGCCCTGAATCACAATCAGCTTGATGGCAGTGGGCTTGTTTTTTACCCCCTTGGTTGCTCTTTAAGGTTCTAGGTTTTTCATACTCTTAGAAGTGTTCTGAGCAAACGTTAATCTTGATCATGTAGACTAATAACATTGGTGATTTATATGTAAGTTACTTGAAAGTATTTTTCTTAATAGTTAATTGTTCTGAGGGCAGGACAGGTGGTGTCCTTATTGCAGAGAGAGAAAATACTGGCTGAGTGATTTGCCCATTTTCTTAGCTAGGCGGTGTCAGAACTGGGATGCAACCCTAGGTCCTCTGACACTGAATCCAGCTCCCCTTCGCACTTCTTCTCTGTTTTAGATCCTTATGGACTATGTAGGAGTCCTGTTGTGGCACTGGACTGCAAGGTCGGTTTGAATCTCAGTCGGTAATTCAAATCCACCAGCCGCTTCTTGGAAACCCTATACAGGGTCACCATGAGTTGGAACCAACTCAACAGCACTGAACCACAACAACAACTAATGGATTATGTATGTTTTAATGTATTTTAGAATCACTTTGGCTTTTATAGTCTCCTTTTTTTTACCAACCAAACTTGTTATTTGGGAAACAAAGTGTTGACTTTTTAGTTTTCTTTTGGACTTAAAATTGTATCACTTTAGAAATGGAATGAACCTATAGCAGCCACTTCCACTGATCTTCTACCTCATTTGGGGACCCTGAACACCATCCTGTGCTAGAGTCCCTTGTGGCCCTTGCAGGTACACTTACAGTAACATGGTATTCACTTCCCTTGTATTCAACCTAGTTGTAGTTATATCATCCAGAGTTGTTGTTGTTAAGTACCGTGGAGTCAGTTCCGACTCATAGTGACCCTGCACAGGGTTTCTGAGGCTGTAAATCTTTACAGGAGCAGAGAGCCTTATCTTTCTCCTGCAGAACAGCTGGTAGTTTTGAACTGCCGACCTTGAGGTTAGCAGCCCAATTCGCAACCATTACACTACCAGAGCTCCTTAACATCCAGAGTAGCAAAGAATATCTCTTCTCTTTGCTACTTAGCATTTTGCCACATATTTAAAGATCACTTTGTCCTCCAGGTTAAAGAATGCTAGTACGTAGATCTTGCACAATCCTTATCACCTTATTTTGGATGCATTAAGTTATCAGAAAGGTGCCTTGATGGTACAGCTGTTAAGCGCTTGGCAGCTAAACAAAAGGTTGGCAGTTTTAACCCACCCAGTGACTCCACAGGAGGAAGACCTTGCACTGCTTCAGTAAAGATGACAGCCTAGAACACCCATTGGGGCAGTTCTACTCTGTCACACAGAGAGAGCCCTGTGAGTCAAAATCAACTAGCCACAGATAGTCAGTATCCTGGAAATATAACTTCTAAAATAGCCTACATATTTTTGATGTCTGGCCAAAGCAGCAACTGTTACTTCCTGTAAGGCAGACAGCTACAACTGTATTATTGAAGCCAAAATTGCATTAGCATTTAAGCAGACACCTCATGATTTTTTGTGATGATTTTGGTAAGCCATAGATCTTGTCATTCATAGGAATCAGACTAATTTTCATAGTCTGCCCCCCTGTACGTTTATTCCTGTTACATTTTATTTTCTTGTGTTCAGTCAGTCCAGCATTTCAGTCTTTGGAGATACATTTTGGACTCTATTTTCCTACCCATTTATTATTAATCATTTTCCATTTTTTCTTCTACACTTGTAATACTTACGCCTTAAAGCTTGTGTAGAAGCAGGACTGGCATTGAATTGATGATAGGGAAGTAACTAATGCTTCTCTTTGGGCTTTTGTGTAAGATTATCTGCAGAGACTTGTGTCAAGTGATGCTTCTTTGGACCTGGATTTGTGTTACTCTCCTGGACACTCAAGGTTTCATTATAGATTAATCCAAGATGTATAGTGGTTTTTTTTTTTCCTTTGTGGTTGTTATTAAGTACTGTTGAGTTGGTTCTGACTCACAGTGACCCTGAATAGGGTTTCCAAGGAGTGGCTGGTGGATTTGAACTGCCGACCTTACAGTTAGTAATCCAGTGCTTATCCTACTAGCACTAGTTTTTACATGCATGTCTCTGAAGAACAGAGAAAAGCAATTAGTGGAATTACTTACCTATGCCGCTCTCAACATCAAATGTCACAACTTAAAAGCTACACTTATTGAAAACTTTGCTGGAAAAAATACTTGAGGTCTATTGTTGCATTGATGTTTTAACTCCGGAGTTTAGTTTTTGAACATACATGAATTTTTATCCATACTTTAAATACTTTTAAAAACTGAACTAAAAACATTTTAAAAAAAGATTTGTAGAGATAAACAGTAATTCATGTTCTTGCCAACTAGGCTTGCCAGTGACGTTTGTTGTTGTTAAGTGCTGTTGAGTCAGTTCCAACTCATGGTGATCCTGAGTAGGATTTCCAAGGAGCTGCAGTTGAGCTTGAACTGCTGACCTTGTGGTTCAAACCAACCTTACGGTCTGGCACATTATCCCACAGTGCCACACCAGGATTCCATGTGACTTCAGTGTATTCTTATTACTCTGAACCCAAACTCCAAACCCACTGTCATAGAATCAGTTCCAACTCCTAGCAACCCTATCTAGAGTTTCCAAGACTAAATCTCTGTGGGAGCATACAGCCTCATTTGCCTTCACAGAGCAGCTGGTGCATTTGAACTGCTGACTTTTTGGTTCTTACCCTATGATGCCACCAGGGCTCTCTCTCTGTATATATATATAAATTATATGTAGAGATTATTTTCCATGTTAAACCCTTAAATCCCAAACTAGTAATTTCTTACATAAAGACTTTTTTCAAAGCTTTGATTCAAATCTTTAAAATTTTTAAAGCTGAAATGATTAATTTCTGGTGTGGTGCTGTAAGATCAGCACTGGACTGTGAACCAAAAGATTGGTGGTTCAAACCCACCAGTTGCTTCTGTGAGTTGGAACCTGCTTGACGCCTCTTAACAACAACAAGATTAGTTTTGAAGAAAGAGTTTACCAATTGGCGGGTATAATGTTGTAGTGAATAGGGAGTTAAACATGCAGCCAGTCACATAATAGTAGAGAAATGGAAGGGCCCTGAACGAAGTGTCTAGAACCTGGCTGTGCTGCTAACATGTTTTCTGAGTGGATGAGTTGTTTTGCTACTGAACTTGTAACTTCATATGAGTAGCAAGAAGGTTGGATTTCATCAGTGCTCTTATTTTCCCTCTTGTTAAGGCAGGCATACTTGGAGGGTAACACTTATGGAGAGGCCATTATCTCCCATCAGCAGCTGCCTTATAATTCCTTCCTGAGGCCGATTTTTCTCTTAGACTACGAATGGCTGAATTATTGGCTTCTAGGACCCTTTACAACTGGAATTTTATAGTTTCACTGACGATACAGTAGCAACTATAATATGTGACTATGAAATTGAAATAAAATTAAGACTTAATTTCTTCAGTCATGCTCAGCTATATTTCAAGTGCTCACAGGCTATATACAGCTAGAGGCTGTCTTTTCAGGCAATGCAAATACCAAACACTTCTCTCTCAGAGTATTCTGTAAGATGGTGCTATGTTATGCCTGCTCTGTGTCAAAGAGGGACAGGATCCTGTGAACATAATTTAATGTGGAAAATGGATTGACTCAGGGTAGAAATTTTGCATCTGATGTTCAGTGGCAATTGAGGTGGTTTCTTTTGTTGAACAGCTTTCTTCCCAATCATGTAGAAGTGATTGCAGTTTTCAGTTTTCTTTCAACATCTTCCTAATAAGCCCTTGTGGCCTTTGAGAAGATCTATCAAGATGACCCCTTTGGAATCTCTCTGCCTCACCTTTTGAAGTCTTCTGACCTTCCTAAAAACTTGGTCCATCTAAGAACTTATGTTTTATGTGGAGCAACTTTCCTGTAAACTTGTTACAAAATTTCAGTGGATTAACTATATGAGACCAAATGATCAACATTTGCCCCAAAACAAAGATCCATGGAAATAAAACAGCTAGAATGGAAATAATGGGAATGCTGACACATTATAAAAATTGTTAAAGGGAAATCTAATTTGCTCTACAAATTTAATCTAAAACACAGTAAATGTGATTTAAAAAATTTATTCATTTTATATGTAAAATGGAGTTATGATCCATGCGTAAATTGTGTTGTTAAGTGCCAGCGAGTTCCGACTCATCATGACCCTGCATAGGGTTCCCGAGGAGCAGCTGTGGATTTGAACTTACCGTACTGTTTAATAACAGTGCAGTGCTTATCCTACCGTACCACACAGGATGCTTAAATTAGATATTTAAATAGGTTTTTCATCTCCATGATTATCTGGTGGAATATTAGAAATTATGAGAATGAAGAACACTTGTTTGTTGTGCAGACTGTTCTTAGCAGTTCAGTACATTTGACATCACTTATTTCTTTGCTTTCAGTTCCCCTCAAGTCACTGTAACAACCCAAAAGTGCCCTTACAAATGTTCAAAACGTCCCTTAGGGTTTAAATTAAACCATATTGATTTCCAGTCAAGTAGAGAGGTTACCAGTCTGGCTGCTAACCTCAAGGTCAGCAGTTCGAAACTACCAGCTGTTCTGTGGGAGAAAGTTGAGACTTTCAGCTCCCATAAAGGCTTACAGCCTCCGGAACCCTGTACAAGGTCGCTGTGAGTTGGAACCGATTCCATGGCATACCACCACCACTACCAAAGTTTAAGAAAACCATTTTTTTCCTCTGGGTTATGTGTGTAGAACTCTTTTTAGAATAGGGACAACAAACATCTTTTAACATCTTACATTTCTGCGTCATTGGTGGTGATTGTTTAACCATTGTGTAAAGAATATTAAGCATAGTCCACTCTCAGTAGGTCAGAATACTGTGATTGTTGTTGTTAAGTGCCACTGAGTTGTTTGTGACTCATAGCAACTTTGTATAAGGTTTCCAAGTAGTGACTGATGCAGTTGAGCTGTCGGCCTTGTGGTTAGAAATCCAGTGTTTATCCTACAGTGCCACACCAGAACTGTTGTTGGTATAAGGGAGAATGGGTACATATGCGCTATTTATGAAATAGCTCAGTTGGTCTTACCTGATTGGGTACCAGTAACCATTCCCCACAGGGGTTCTGGAATGTATGGGGGTATTTGAGGTGGTCACAGTGCTCAGTGTATGTGTGTGCAGTGGCTTCAGTGTTTGGGAACTAGGGATGTTAAAAGACTTGCAGTCCTCCAGATAGGCCTGTGCAATGAGGAAATATCCCTAAAGCCTGCATTCCCCTCACTGAGAAACAGATCTATCTTGGGGAATAGTCTAGAAAGCTGTTCTGAAACTGATGGTTGCTGGGTAATAAACAGGCCAGATAGGTTTCTTGGCATTGAGTGCCGATATTACTAAATGACCTCACAGTCTTTCCAGCTCCATGATTTCATGCACGTAAGTCTGGGACCAGTGAACTATGGCCCACAGGCCAAATCCATCCTGTTTTTGTAAATAGTTTCCTTGAGACATGGTAGTGTTGGTGTTAAGTGCTGTGGAAATGGTTCTGGCTTGTAGGGACCCTGTACAGGGCTTCAGAGCACTGCAACAGGACTCCTTCATTTGTTTATATAGTTTCAGTAGCTGCTTTGAGGCTGCAGTCGTATAACTGTGTAGTTGCAACAGATACTTGGTGGTCTGCAAATCCTCAATTTTGCTGGTACTTTATAGAAAAGGTTTACTAACAACCTGGTGTGATTCAAAGATCACTTTTATATGGTCTTTCTAGCTAGCATGGTTGTAACTGCTATCAGATGTTTGAAAGGGACTATGGTGTGGCATTGGTAGTGTAGCGGTTATGAATTGGGCTGCTAACTTCAAGGTCAGCAGTTCGAAACTACCAGTGGTTCCGCGGGAGAAAGATGAGATGTTCTGCCTCCATAAAGATTTACAGCCTCGGAAACCCTATACAGGATCACTATGAGTCAGAACTGATTCAATGGCATGCAACAACAACAGGGTACAGAAGGAACATTATATGTAAATGTAAATGTATCCTTTAGAAGGTTGCCAGGTATATTTTGAACTGAATTCTGATAATAGCGTTAACTATCAATCACTTGCAATCTTAGCCTCGTTACAAGAGTTTAGGCTTTACTGTTGGCTAGTCTTGAGACCTTAGGTAAATTACTGAAATTCCAGAGATTACATTTTTACCTGTAGAATAAGCACAGTAATACCCACTGCACAGAGTCTTTGCTGTTGTTGTCAAGTGCTGTCAAAGTCAGTTTCGACTTATAATGACCCTGTATAGGGTTTCTGAGGAGTGGTTTGTGAGCTTGAACCTCCGACCCTGTGATTTAAAACTGACTTTGCAGTCCAGCCATTAATCCATAGTGCCACATCAGGACACACACAGAATCCTTATGGATGTATTTAACGTACTTAGCATAATGCCTGAAACATAGCACTCAATTTATTATATCACTTCTATATCACTTCATGGTAACCAGGAGTCCTGGTGTGGCACTGTGGGTTGATGCGCTGGACTGCAGAGTCGGTTTGTGAACCACAAAGTCTGTGGTTCAAGCTCACCAGTCGCTCCTCATAAACCTGACTCAGGGTCACTATGGGTTACAACAATGGCAACTGGCGGAAGGGATCATTAAAGTGAGATCCCTGTACATTTGTCCTTTTTACTTATTCTAGCCCCTTTATGTCAAGCCCCCAAACTGTGTTGCATGCTTTTGTCTTCAGGTTTAGTAGTTATAAGCCTGTATCTTTGTCATATAGTACTATTGCTTTATTTCAGTGATCAATAAGCCTATTCTTTTGTTGTTGGCTGTTTTTCAATTGCAAATTCTATATAGTTAAATTGAAAGGATATGCTTATTACAGAATTATATCCTGTTAATTTTATTGCCCTTGTTTGTTTAAACTTTTTGTGAATTGAGTGAAGGGTTAGAGAGCAGATTATCAGTTTTACATTAAACAGTTCATAAGCATTTTGTTTAGTCTCATTGATTAAGATTCCCTCAATGTAACATTACTTGTCTCACTTCCTCTCTGTTTCCTGCTTTCATTCTTCCTGCTCTCCTAACCTGTCTGAACCTTGTTCTTGGGACAATGATGCCTTTTTAATCTCCACTGGTTGATTATTCTGAAGTGAGCAAATCTCACTAGTGTTACTGTTTCCTTTATAAATCTGTCTATTGTTTGACTGAAAATTGAGTCACAGGGGTGAGCTCAGTTCCAGACCCTGAAGGGTGATGAAGGGCCATAGTCTCATGGTGGTGGTGGTGTGCCGTGGAGTCGGTTCTGACTCAAAGCGACCCTGCACAGGATTTCCGAGGCTGTAAATCTTTACAGGAGCAGAAAGCCTCATCTTTCTCCCATGCAACAGTTGGTAGTTTCGAACTGCTGACCTTGGGGTTCACAGCCCGATTCGTCACCACTACTCTACCATACCTGGTATAGGGGTTTCCGAGGAGCAGCTGGTAGGTTTGAACTGCTGACTTTGTGGTTAGCAGTCCAATGCTTTATTCTACAGTGCCAGACCAGAACTCCAAAACAATATTGTTGTTGTTAAGTGCTTCTGAGTCAGTTCAGACTTATAGTGACCCTGTATGCAGTTTCTCAGGAGTGGCTGGTGGATTTGAACCACCGACCTTACCGTTAGCAGTCCAGTGCTTATCCTATGGCACTACACCAGAACCCCAAAACACTATACACCAGAGATTATTGTTTCATTATTTTACAGCTAAGAAAAGTTAAGTAAAATTTTCATGTTTATAAACTATAACCCATTGTTTTCAAACAACTTTGAGATATAATAAGAACAAAGTAGACTTTAGATAGATTAAGTGATTTGTCCCAGGTAAGTGTCCTGGTGTGGCGCTGTGGGTTAATGCGCCAGACTTCAAAGCCGTATGAACTGCAAGGTCGGTGGTTCAAGTTTATCAGCTGCTCCTCGGAAACCCTATAAAGGGTCGCTATGGGTCAGAACTGACTCGATGGCACTTAACAACAACAATATATACACTTAGCATGTTACAGATCTGGAATTCCAATCGAGGTTTTTATTTCAAGTTCAAAATGTAAATGGTTGCTCTCTGAGTTGTTACATTTTGTAAAATTATTGAACATAATAAGAGTATGAGAAAGGCCTAGAGAAATCTAGTTAATGCTGCACCTGATTTAAAAAATAAAATTATATCACGTTTGTTTTTAAAACGATAACACTGTAATATAATTATCACTCATTATGTTCTAAGATAGAGCCTTAGTGGCACTGGAGGTTAAGCATTGGGCAGTTAACCACAGGTTAGCAGTTCCACTCCTTAGGAGAAAGATGAGGCGGTCTACTCCAGTAAAGATTTAAATTCTTAGAAATCCTAACAAGCAGTTCTACTGTGTCTTCTAGGATCACTGAGAGTCAGAATTGACTCAGTGTCAGTGGCTTTGTTTAGGGGATTTATGTTCCAAGATTATGATATAAGGACACATACACACATCACTGTGGCAAAGTTCAAACTTTCAAGGTCTAAAAGTGATGTAAACTAAAAGTAATGTAAAATTACTATAATAGTCTAAATGACTGTGAGGTTGGCCCAGGACTGGGCAGTGTTTCGTTCTGGTGTGCATAGCGTCGCTATAAGTTGGTACCAACGTGATGGCACCTAACAACTAATAATAGTCTAAATATACAAGTAGGGTTTTTTTTGTTTGTTTTTTTTTCTCCCCACATGTAAGGCTTTATTGGAGGTCGGAAGGAAAAGAGCTAGAAGTAGGATTTTAAAAGTTTCACTAAGAATTCCATCAGCTAGAAAATGAATCCAACTCCACTGGAAACAGATAAACTGGGTTCATGCATGGGCTACAAAGGCACAGTGATATCCTGAAGGAGGCAAAAGGCAGAGGAGCTTTCAGGAACTCATGATCCATCAGAGGGGTAGATATGTAGAAATAGATTTAAGGCAAGTAACCAAAATAAAAGATTAAAGCCAAGGTTCATATAATTAGTCCAGTAGACTGATGTACAACGAGAACATCAGTCTCCATGGCCCTGAGATGAGAAGAACTACATGATCAGACTTCTTGTTTGGTGCTGTAGAATAATCACTAGACTGTTAACTGCAAGGTCAGCAGTTCAAATCTACCAGCTACTCCTTGGAAACCCTACAGAGTTTCGCTATGACTCAGAACTGGCTACGTGGCACTTAACAACAACTACCTTCCACTACCAACTACTATGAAAGGGATCGCATGAGAAAGCCCTGGATAGAGTGGGAAAAAATGTGGTTCAAAACTCAAAAAAAAAAAAAAGACAAAAGTTCAAGCATACTGGTCAAACAGAGACTGGTGGGACCCTGAGATGGTTGGTCACTCTTCAGGAACTGAATTTGCCTGTCTCAATAGGTATTTTGTTGTTCTTAAATGCTGTCGAGTCGTTTCTGATTCATAGCGACCCTGTATAGCAGGGTTGGGGAATGTCCAGCTTGAGGGCACATAAGGTCTAAGAAATCATTTGGTCTGGTCCTGCCAAGGCAACCACAGTTCTACCCATTAAATTAGGTGAGTTAATTAAATGTTTGATCAAATATTGCAGGCTAATTTTTTACTTGATAATTTTGTATGGCCCTTGAATGATGCTATACATTTCGGCAAAAAAAAGGTTCCCCAATACAGAAACGGCTACAAGCATACATTGACAGAGAATTTCCAGAGGTTCAAGCCGGATTCAGAAGAGGCCGTGGAATGAGGGATATCATTGCTGATGTCTGATGGATCTTGGCTGAAAGCAGAGAATATCAGAAAGATGTTTACGTATGC
>NW_006408679.1:7839774-7858254 GCF_000296735.1 Chrysochloris asiatica | reverse complement strand
CCTCCATACACAGAGTAGACAGGGCTGGGCAACTTGGACATTGGCTACCCAAAATGGGGGTGCTACAAAGGCAAGAAGTGACTGGCTTACAAGCTTTCAAGAGGGAACCTAGATCCAGAGGAGGAAGGTAGAATTTCCACTGAGTAGTATCCGGTCTGTCTAGGCAGGGCTGATGAAAAGAAATGCGTATAGGTCTCTTGTGATACAATAGTGAATAATTGTTATCAGGACTGATTGTGAGGGTTGGAAACGTAAAGGCAGACGTTTTGTAGCAAGGAGGGCAGTGATTAACTTTGCAGGCTAGGAGCCGGAGGTCCATGGGACCATCAAGGGAGAAGAGTGGAAAGTGGGACCCTACCCAGAGAAGCAGTGGTGCCTGAGATGGAGGCAAAGACGATGATGTGAAGAGATGGAGCAGTTGGGGACATTAGACTCAGAGAGGGAGAGGGGCTGTGTGTTGATGACTGGGGGGCAGGCTTGCAGTGTATACCCTTTGGTTGGTTGATGATGCATAGAGGGAATTGTACCCATGGCAATGAAACAATATATGATAGGATGACTGTAAAACTAATGTTCTCCCATGTAAACTATCACACAATTCACAATAAAACTTAAGAAAAGAAAGAAGGAAAGGAGAAAAGTAGGGTAGGGGCAGGACCAAAAAGGAGAAACCTGGTAGCAGAGCACCTGTTATTGGTCAGCACCCACTGCCAGTCAAGGGACTTCTGGGGTGTTTGGAGCAGTGAGGGAAGAGTTAAGACACCTAGATGGAATTCCTGCAGGTCTAGATGTTGGCTGGGACCAGTGAATCTGATCCAGCAGGTGTTTCTGCCAGCTCAGAAGGTGACTGAGAACAGGGTACTTGTTCCTGGAAGGAAGTCTTTCCTGCCCAGGGGGCATTTGGGGTTAGGGTGACTGATTATGGAGGGAGTTCTTGGTTACTCAGGGGGCGCCAGGACTTGGCACTGCAGGTTCTTCTGATGAAACAGAGTTAAGGCTCCTTCAGACTTGAGGCAGGTGTACTCAACTCCTGAGACATGAGGGTGTGGCGCTGCCCTCAAACAGAACTGGGCTGTGCAGGCCTGGGAGTGTCACCAGGCAATGGATGTGTGAGGATAGAGGCTGGCCACGCTTCTGGTCACTATGGGAAGAGCCCATCTTTTTTGAGGCCAGCTACCAGACAGTGTTTGTGTTGTCAGGCAACTATCTCAGTTGAATGCTGCGTACAAAAATTCAAAATGGCATGCTGTGCCAGGCCAGTGGACATTTCACCTGCCTGTCTCCTCATTAGCCACTTTTGTTCAGCTTTTTCCCCTAGTTTGGTGTTCAATCCACTTCTCTATCCTTTGCTCTGAACCTTCTTGTTATTAACTGCCATCGAGTTGGCTACGACTTCATAGTGACCCTGTATAGAGAGAGCTTGTAAGGCTGTAAATCTTTGTGGGAGCAGAAAGCTTCTGCTGACTTTGTGGTTTATAATCCAGAGTTATCCTACAGAGCTACTGTGTTCCCCCTTCTGAAACTTACGAATATAGGATGATCATTCGTACCTATTTCATTTGGTCTCATCTCTTTGCTGGAAAAGGTATGTATATTATGTTTGCTTAGCCCACCATCTTCCTACCTTGTTTTTTTCTTTGCTTTGGAATATATCTACCAAAGACGTAGATGTGGTTGAAAAGGGGAGCGGAAAGTACATTAGTTTGAATTAACTTCTCCCTTTCATTTTCAAAGATTTCTTCCTTTCATGTTTTGAATTAAATGCACACACAACGCATTTCAATGAATGCAGTCAGAATGATGTAGGGACCACACCTGACTTCTTCATACTTCATCAGGAAAGGAGAATCAAACTCAACCTTAGCCCAAGGCTGATTCGTAGAGGTGGAGGTCAGACCATACCTCCACCCTCCAACTTTCTTTATCGGTTTGGTTTTGGTACCAACTGCCCCTCCTCTGGCATGCTCTACTTCTCTGATAGGCTTGATAATTCACAAAGAACTTGTAGACGGTATTATGGGGCTTATTAGAGGAGTTAACAGATTATAATTCAGGATCAGAAATGCCCAGGATACAGTTCTTTGCTCACCACAGCCTCTTCTAAGCTATGCTCATGGTTCTCTCTGGTCCTTGGCCTCTCAACCTCTTGGCCCCTTGGCCTGCCTGCTCAGACAATGCTACAAAGCTTTTTTAGCATTGCCAGTAAATGCCCAAAAGGCACTTCACTTCATTGGTAGCATTAGGCTGAAGGTGCTCAGCTTTAGCACTGTGTGTTGGCAAACCTTGTTGTTGTTAAGTGCTGTCGAGTTGGTTCCAACTCATAGCGACCCCTGTATAGGGTTTCCAAGCAGTAGCTGGTGGGTTTGAACTGCTGACTTTGTGGTTCACAGTCTAGTGCTGATCCACAGCACCACACTAGGTCCACAGCCCCACACTAGGAGTCCTCAGCGCCACACCAGGAGTCCCCTGCTTCCATTTGTAACATAGTTATTTCTGAATCAGACCTGGAAATCATTTTTCTGGTGGAATCCTGCTGTGGTGCTGCAGGTTAATGCATTGGACTGTAATGTCGGTTTGAACTGCAAGGTCAGCAGTTCGAGCTCATCAGCTGCTCTTCAGAAACCCTATACAGGGTCGCTATGGGTCGGAACCGACTCAAAGGCACTTGACAACAACAACAGCAATTGCTAGGATTTGCTTTGGCTCCTGGTTCGGCTGCTGCTGCTGCTCCTCTGACGCTCCATTCTTCTGCTGCCCCTCCTTGGTGTCACAGCTTTCTGTCCTTGGAGCAAAGTTTAGCATGCATGAAGAAACACTGTAAGCCCCGACTTGCAATATTGAAGGATTCTGTGGGCAGAATATTGAATGACGTAGGAAGCATCAAAAAAAGATGGAAGGAATACAGATTCACTGTAATAAAAAGAAATGGTCAACCGGAGTGACTAGAGGAACAGAAAATACTTCTTGAATGAAAGACCATGAGGGAAAAATAAAAAAGACTGTTTGGCTATTTACAAGAACAAGTAAACTGTTCACCTGGGAGCCATCAAGGCAAGCCATCAAATCCCTTCATGACAAACAGCTTTCCAAGACTGAAACTCAAAGGGAACACATGAACAGGCATGTAAGTTCGCTGGTGACCATGTTGGTCTACTTGTGAGTGGAAGTCGGGGAAAGGCAGTAATGAAGACCTGGGCAGAATATGGCCACATTCCATAGACTCCTGTCAACCATGAGATGAGAGAGAGAAGAGAAAGGGCTGGTTGGTCCACCTCCCAAGTTCTGCTCATGCTCTTTCCTAATGATAGATTTTTCTACTGAATTTTACAAGATGCATGGACCAGATTATGAGTATTATTAGATAGAAGGCATAGTGTACCTGCTTCCATTTGTAGTGTAGTTATTTCTGAGTCAGACCTAGTGTTCAGGGGTTGGTAGGATTTGCAGTGGACTCAGGATGACTTGGTATGGTTCATTACCTTTCTGAAGAGCCTTTTTGATGCATACTAAGGAAGAGGTTTTTTGGTGAACTAGAAAAGGGTCCTTGGCATAATTTTGCATTCTAGGCTTTACATTTAAGTTGAAATTTCTGTATATTTCTACATTTACACACAAAAAGAAGGACCTCCAAAAAGCTTGAAAGGGGGCTTCTGAGGGTAGAAGTGATTTTAAATATCTCTCTTTAGTACTCCTTGGCTGTTTCTTTTAAAAAAAATTTGCAATTACATAAATGTTGATTTTGAGTGACAGTGATTTTTGCAAATGATTTAACACAGTTTGATAATAAACTGGAACAACTTCATGCATACAGACACTTTAAAGTATGGAGTCTCCTGCTTCACATCCTAGAGTAGGTAACTGTTGCTATATATATAGCTGCATTTGATTTTCAGTGAGACCCTCTGGCAGTGATTGCTTCTAAAAACAGAGTAGTGATGGTCACTGTGTGTGCACCCTCTTGTAGCCTCCTTTTCTTTGCTCCTTTCGTTCCTCCATTGGATAATGGTCCTTTATGTGCCCCATGGATTAATGCCATCCAGTCCTCTTTCTGGTGTCCTTTAACCTCTTTCCCAAATGAAATCTTCATTTCCTTCATAGCTGTTAGCTAATCTGAATTATTTAAGTTAATTCAATTTAAGGTATGTGATGATGGATAGGCCTAGCCTTTAGAGCATGTCGTAGCTTGTAAAACTAAGCAAAACATTTATTAATCCAAGTGTTTTAATACATAGATTGCTTGTGTACTTTGTTATTCAGACTTGCTTCTTTTTGGGCTTCTCGGTTCTAAGAGAAAATTATTCCCTAAATGAGTTAAGAAAAGGAGAAAGAATAAAGAAAGGAAACAGGACCTTTTTCTATTTGACAAGTAGGTGTAGCAACTTGAATGTTTCCCCCTCTCAGGTCCTTTCTTTGTAATCTTACATGTATATATTTTGGTTTAAAATCTTCCAACTTGCCATAACATAAACACTTCTAAATTACATGTTACATGGTGTTATTCCATGAACCTTGTGGTTTTACTGTTTTCAGAACAGAAATAAGTTATGTTTGCATGATGTTTTTTTCCACCAAGGAGTAGAAGTCATGACTAAATGTGTCCCTTGTATTAGAGACATAAAAATGTCTCTAATAATGTTGGAGTCCTAGTTGGCACTGTAGGATAAGAACTGAACTGTAATCATAGGTTGGTGGTTAAAACCCACCTGATGCTCCTTGGAAACCCACAGATTCGATGGCACTTAACAACAACAACTTTGATTATAGGAACCTTGGTGGCACAGTGGTTAAGTGTTTGGCTACTCACTGAAATGTCAGTGGCTTGAACCCACTGGCAGCTCCTCAGAAGACAGATGTTGCAATCTGCTTCTGTTATGTGACTACCGTGACACCATTGTGGGGCAGTTCTACACTGTTGTATAAGGTGGCTATGAGTCAGAATCAACTCAATGGCAGTGGGTTATTGATCAGGCACTGCACAGGACATTTTATATACATTATGTCTCATTTCTATAGCAACCCTTAAGGTAGTTGTTCATAACTCCCTTTTATAGTTGAGGAAACTGAAATTCTGAGAGAATAAGTAGTTTGTCTAATTTGTACTACTTGTAAATGATGGAGCTTATTCTAAAGCCTGTCTGCTTTTGATTCCATGCTGTTTTCCTCTACATTTCAAAAACATACCCAAGTATGTTTGGCCCATACCCACAGTACTTTTCAGAGCATGTTGGCAGCATGTTGATGTTAACAATTTAACTGATTTATCAATGCATTACTAGAAGTGTTTTGTGATCTGTTTGTTCCCTTTTAAACTGTTGTTAAATGCAGTCAGTTTATTATTGTTTTTCAAGGATGCTACTGTAATTAATGTAGCATCTAGACTAGTAGAAAGTAGTGGATGCATAGGAAATATTTGCTGCATGAATAAAAGTAACAGAGAGGTGGAAGTAATGTAGAGGGACTGTTCATATAGAAATGCATTTTTCTTGGAATGTGAAGCGGAAAGGTTTCTCATATTTCAGCCTGCTACAGGGCAGGGCTAGAATCCAAGTTTTGATTAAAATCATCCAAACCTTTCTTACTTTGCTTTACAACCACAAGTTGAAAAGGATAATGGAGGGTAATGATGAATGCTCTTCCGTCTGCTGCAAAAACAGCAACAACCAAAGTCAATTTAGATAGTTTCATTCTTTTCAAACTTGGATAGAAAAGGCTGATTTGAAAATGAAGAGTGTACTAGTGGCTACCAAGTAAGTAGTTATTAGATTCTGGCCCTAGAAGCCTAAGCAGGTGATGCTGATGGCATTTTTTCCCACCAGTTAACAGTTCTGTCTCAAATACTTTCTCCCCGGGCATTGGAGTCTTTATCCCATTTGTAGGTTTTAGATTTAGGTGTTTCCCAGAGATGCTTAGGTTTTCTTAGGCTCTCAAGGTCAAATGCACACAGACGATTTAGAATGATATGCATCTGATCCTTTTACTCATTGGAACCTGCGAAAAACAAGTCATTTAAATAGCCTGTATTGTAATAGATTAGCCAACACCCCTCCTCATGATGGTTAATCACTTAGAGGATCATATGGAATTGCTGTGCTTAAGGAGTAGTTAATGGTTCTTGATTCTTTTTGACTTTTAACTAAGGCTAATTGATGGTTGGCCTCAAGATCACTTTAATAGAAACAAACATTTCATTAGTGTCTTCATAGTGTAACCAACTGTGAGAAACCTTGTCAATACCCACAAATGCTCAAGAAATCCAATCTGTACTCATTTTAGTGAGAGTGAGGTTTTTTCATTCGAGTTTGCAAAATTGGGTGCCCAACTCATTAGACCTGGGCAGATGTGGCGCATGGCCGGCTTGCCTAGAGTTTTATTCCCATTTTCCCTCTCTCCAGTTCCACAGTCTAGTGAGAATGGCCCCAGGGTCTTAATGACTCTATTCTTATTTAAAGTTCCTAGTCCTAGAACAGATTTTTCTCCCCCTCCCCCAATTCATTCTGCTTACATACCCCAGGGTGTGAATCAACAACTTGTGTCTGGTCTAGTGATCTCATGGACCCTTTATTCCTGAAGATTAACTGTTTAGCAGTTTTAGATGTTACAGCAGTTTTAGATTTGTGGTCGAAGAAACAGAGGCCATTCAGAGAGGTGAAGCATAGTTTCAGATTTTATTAAGCCAGCGGACTCAGAGGAACTAATTTTTCCAGATTCTGAGCCCCTAATGGAGGGCAACACTGGCTTATATGGGGTCAAACTTGGGGAGGGGCCCGGACGCAGACCTGTTTGAGGACAGGGAGAAAACCAAGAAGATTGGTCCCATTCAGTAACCTGATTAGCGTTTTAGTTTGGCTCCTTGGGAGGAGAGGGCAGTGAATGATTTTTACTTTTTCCTGTTCAGAACCATCTTGAGAATTTCTCACACAACAAACTAACCAACCAAAAAAAAAAAAAACAACAAACCAAATTTACTGCCACGGAGTCAAATTCTTATCCATAGCGACTCTGTAACCTAATTACTGGGAATTAGAGCAGATTAATAGTGGCCTTTCTGCTCTACTATTTTAAACAATGCTTTTCCTTGTGGAGATTTGATATTGACTACAGATCATTTTCTTTGCTGAATCCTGTCTGGTGGCCTTCAGGATCAACTGTTCTTATTAGGGAGTGAGTACCTAAAATCAGATTTCTTTAACCACTGTTAAAGCCCTTCTTGGAAACCCCATACTGGGTCACTATGATTCAGAACCGAATGTATGGCACTTAACAACAACAAGGTGATTTTGACCTGTGGCTTATCTTTCTGCTAGTGTTGTTGTTGTTGTTAAGTGCTGTCGAGTCGGTTCCGACCCATAGCGACCCTGTACAGGGTTTCCGAGGGTGTAAATCCTTACGGGAGTAGAAAGCCTCATCTTTCTCCCGCGGAGCGGCTGGTAGTTTCGAACCGCTGACCTTAAGGTTCGCAGCCCGATTCGTAACCACTACGCTACCAGTGTAGTGATGTAAAATATTGCAGAGAGAGAATAATGGTAAGATTAGCTAACAGTGATTGTTGTTGTTGAGTGCCATTGAGTCAGTTTTGACCCATAATGACCCTGTAAAGGGTTTCCAAGGAGTGGCTGGTGAGCTTGAACCACCAACTATGCAATTCAAACCAACTTTGCAGTCCAGCACATTAACTCAGTGACACAGCACACAGTGCCACTGAATCAGTTCTGACTCATGGTGGTGTTGGTGCTGTGCCAAGGAGATGATTCCGATTCATAGCAACTCTGTACAGGGTTTCCGAGGCTTAAATCTTTACAGGAGCAGAAAGCTTCATCTTTCTCCCACGGAATGCTGGTAATTTTAAACTGCTGACTTTGAGGTTGGCAGCCCGATTTGTAACCACTACACTACCAGAGCCAATTCTGGTGTGGCACCGTGGGATAATGCACTGGTAAGCAGTCAGATTCACCAACCGCTCATTGGAAACGCTATCCAGGGTCGCTATGAGTCAGAACCGACTCCATGGCACTTAACAACAGTTTGCCAATTACTGCTATATGCTTTACATCTATTATATCCTATATGATCTGCAATGAAATCCTTTTAAGGGGTTGTTGTTGCTAAGTGCCGTCGAGTCGATTCTGACCCATAGCGACCCTGTATAGGGTTTCCAAGAAGCTGCTGGTGAGCTTGAACCACTGATCTTGCAGTTTAAACAACTTTGCAGTATGAAGCATTAACCCATAGCGCCACACCAGGACTCCTGTTAAGGGGTATTACTGTACTAATTTTGCAGATACAGAAAATGAGCTGTATGAGGGTTAAATGTTGTTAAGTGCTTCAGAGTCAGTTCTACTCATAGTGACCCTATATAGGGTTTCCAAGAAGCGACTGAACCTTGTGGTTAGCAGTACAGTGCTTACCCTACAGCACCACACCAGGACTTCTAAACTGCATTGTGGATATCGGAACTAGGATTTGCATCTGGCAACCTGACCTCAGAGCTTTAGCTCCTAACTACTCTGCTGTACACCAAGCTGATGTTACTGCTGTTAAGTGCCGTCGAATCTATTCTGATTTATAGTGACCCTGTTTAGGATTTCCGAGGAGCAGCTGGTGAGCTTGAACTGCCGACCTTGCAGTTCAAATGGCTTTGCAGTCTGACGCATTAACCCACAGCACCACACCAAGCTGATGCCTTCTGTTTTATTTGTAAAATTTAAGGTTTCTACTCATAAAATCCCTGTGTCATTGTTAGAATTTGTGAATACATGCAGGATTTTCCATTTTGATTCTAATAAAACATACATTTTTAGTTTTGGTGGTTGTCAGTTGGTTTCTTGCAAAATGTTTTCAGATTTTAGCATTTTAATCTCAAGTAAGATGAGTTTGTTTCCTTGTTGACTATTTGTTTGGCACTTGAACCTTAAAGCTGTAGGCAATCAATCTAGTTAAAGTACTTCTTCTTTGGGGGAATTATGTTATAGTTTTACGGGGCAGTTTCCCATTATAGGTTTGTCTTAGATATGTATGGAAATTACTTTTTAATCTCTAGATGTACTGATGGGGACATTCTGGAAGCATCCTGTGCAGAAGAGAAAGAAATCCTCTCAGAATCTTCAGTTGGCCACGAATAATTAACAAAGGGCATCCTGGTGTGGTGCTTTAGGATCAGCATTAGACCTCAAGGTGTGTTTGAACCACAAGGCCAGCGGTTTAAACTCTCCAGCCCTTCCTTGGAAACCCTATGCAGGGTTGCTGTGAGTTGGAACCAACTCCATGGCACTTAACAACAACAATTAACAGAGGGGAGCAGACTTTGTGTTGGGTTATTGAGTTAAAACATCTTTCACCTTTTTTTTTTTTTTGTCCTTAGAGTCAATCTTTGTTACACTGTTAACTTTGAGAAACCTGAATAACGGAGGTTTTTATTGAACACTTTTTTGGAGCACAATTTCTAAATCCATGAAATAATCTTGATACAATAAATTTTGGGGATTACTTGGGCATTCTGAATTTTAACAAATCTTAACTGAGATGAGTTACACTTATTTGTTGTTGTTGTTGTTAAGTACCTTGAAATTGGTTCCAACTCATAGCGACCCTGAATAGGGTTTCTGAGGAGTGGCTGGTGAGTTTAAATCGCCAACCATGTGGTTCAAACCTACCTTGCAGTCCAGTGCTTAGCCTACATTTAAGGTGACATAATTTGTTAAGTGCTGTTGAGTTGGCTCCGACTCACAGTAACCCTGTATAGGGTTTCCAAGGAATGGCTGGTAATAATAATTTTTTTTTTCTTCTAGAAAGGAAGAGGTATAGCAAATGTGTTTTCTTTCTTTTATATGTAATATTTAATCTTTTTATTATGTTAGAGATGGGGCATTTGCTTCAGATTGAATTTAGAATTTCTTTTGTAGACCTTGGCATGTTGACAACATAGGTTTGGAACATGTAATAAGCCTGAGGTACTACATTTAATAAAAGTTTATTTAAAAACCTTTTAGTCCTGAATAAGGAAAGAATATATAGAAAGTCAGTGAAGCAGGTGTGACTGTATTCTGTGTAATGGATGTGAAATTCATGATCAGAAGAGCTTGATTCAGCAACGTAGAACAAGGACTTTATTTGTCACTGACACTTCAGTGCCATGAAATGAAGGGGAAGGATAAAGGTGTTTGTGTATTTTTGTATCAGGCACTGAAATAGGTCTGGTATACTACTTGTTAGCTAAAGTTTAAAATTTTGTTTAAAACTTTGCTTAATTATTCCTTTTTTAAAATGAGGAAACTGAAATTCAAAGAGAAAGTGATTTGTCTGTAGGTTGAATGAATAAATGTAGAGCTGGGATTTGAATCCAAGAGTATCTGATTCCAAAACCTGAATTTTATCATCTTTCTCCACAGAACGCTAAGACTTTCTGCGCCTATAAAGATTTACAGCCTAAGAACCCTATATAGGGTTGCTATGAGTCGTTATGGCCATTTGTTTGTTCTTGTATAGGTGATTTTTTTGTTTTTAAATTTTTTGTTGTGAATTGAATAAAGGTTTATAGAGCAGATCATCAGTTTTACATTGAACAAATCATACACTTTGTTTCATCTAAATGATTGCAACCTCTCAGTGTAACTTCACTTATCCCACCACTTCCTCCCTGTGTTTCTTGTTTCCATTCTTCCTTCTCTCCCAACTCTTCTGAGTTTTTTCCTTAGGTCAATGCTTCCCTTTTGATTTCTAATCTAACCACTCTAGTGGGCATGGCTCATTAGTGTTGTTGTCCCCTCTATATACCTATCCTGTGCCTGAAAATTGAGCCACAGGAGTGAGTTCAGTTCAGTACCTGAAGGATGACCAGGGACAATAGTCTTAGAGACTACCAGTCTCTATCTGACCAGTAAGCCTGGCCTTTTTTTTTTTTAATTTTGAGTTTTATTTCACATTTTCTTTCACTTTATCTAGGACTTTTTCCTATGATCTCTTTCAGAGCAGGTGGTAGTGGAAGCTGGCCCCACCTAGTTCTTAAGGTCTCAGGTAAGAGGCGGCTGTGGGTTTATTAGTCCCATGGATTACTTCCTTCGTTGAGCCTTTGATTGCCTGCATTTTTATTTCCTATTTTGATCCAGGTGAGTAGAGACCAATAGTTGTATTTTAGATGGCTGCTTACTAGCTTTTAAGACTAGGTGCTATGCACTTCATTGGGATGTAGAACATATAGCTTGGTGGTGGTTATGTGCCGTGGAGTCAGTTCTGACTCATAGCGACCCTGTACAGGGTTTCCGAGGCTGTAAACCTTTACGGGAGCAGAAAGCCTCATCTTTCTCCTGCGAAACAGCTGGTAGTTTTGAACTGCTGACCTTGCAGTTCACAGCCTGATTAGTAACCACTACACTTTAGGGAACTGTGTTATGCCAGTTAACTGAGTTGTCCCACAAGACTATGTTCTTAGCCTTCACATCCAGAAAACCAGTCTCACAAGGTGTTTGATTATGTGTGGTACTGTCGGATAAGCAGTGGAATGCTAACTGCAAGGTCAGCAGTTCAGATTTACCAACTACTCCTTGGAAACCCTTTATTGGGTCCATATGAGTTGGAACTGACTTGACAGCACTTAAGAAGCAACGCTATGAGTGGTTCTGTTCTCCCCTGTAGGATCATTATGAGTCTGAATTCGACTTGATAGCTAAGAGTGGGTTTTTAAGAAGTTTTCTGTAAATGTGTCCCCTAAGTGGTTTATGTAAATAGACATGTATGTGCATGCATATAAGAGGGGTTCAAAAGTTAGTGGGAAATGAAATGAAAAGATAGTGGAGTTTTCTGTGAATTTTTAAGTTTTTATTGTGAATTATGTAGTAGTTTACATGGGTGAATATTATCTTTACATTCATCCTATCATATTGTGTTTGTTTCATTACAATGATCACTATCCCCTGCATGCATCATCAAACAAAGGGTATACTCCACACTTCTGTCCTCCCCCCCTCCACTGCAAAATCAGCCACTCCCCTCCTTTTGTTACCAAACATTTACATTTACCTTTCTAACCCTGACTGTCAGACCTGATAACAATCATTCCCTATTGAACCACAGGAGTCCTATCTCCCTCCCTCACCTTTTATCAACACCACCCAGACAGGTTGAAAACAATTCAGTGGAGATTCTACCTTTCCCTGTTTCCTTTGTAGACACCCCCCCCACACACACACACCCCATTTTGGGTCTCCAATGTCTTAAGTTCTCCATCCTTGTTGACCCTGTGTACCAAAGGTGTGGGAATGATCCTCACTGTAGAGATTTGTTTGCTCCTTTGCCATATTGCATCCACAAGCATAGGTCAAGTTCATCTAATTGTAGTGGATTACTCTTTTTTTACTATAGTTGTGTTCTGATCATCCAGCCATTGATGCCAGGTCTGTCTGCAAATGTGGGTGTTCTTGTGCATCTCTCCTCACTTCTATCAGCTGGATGAACTTTTAAAGTCCTCCCTTAACTAGATTAATCTATAGCCATATGTACATTTATCTGTACCCATATACCAACATATGTGACCAGATACCAACCCATAAAGCAAAACCACTGTCACTGGGAGCAGATAGTCTCATCTTTCTCCTGCTGACAGCTGGTAGGTTTGAACCACCAACCAATTTTCAGCTCAGCACCCAACCCACCAGAGCTCCTTTTCCCATGTTGTCAAGTGCTGTTGAGTCGATTCTGACCCACAGTGACCCTGTATAGGGTTTCCAAGGAGCAGCTGGTGAGCTTGAACCACTGACCTTGCAGTTCAAACGGCTTTGCAATCTGGCACATTAACCCACAGAGCCACACCAGGACTCCTTTTCCCATAGATATGTCTATATATATATATTTGTGTACACACACACACATATATATATGCAACCACACACATTTTTTGGTGGTGGTTGTTGCAAAATTCAGTTTGTCACATTCTTTACCAAAAACACCCCTCTTTTCAGGTGTACTTCTTAAATGACATAATTTACTTTGATCAAACTGTGTACACTTCACCTGCTTTTGACTCTACGGTTCCCATCACCAAAAATAACAAATGTCTACTACCTTGAGAGTGCTTCCCTTCCCTCCTCCCCCCATCTATGGTAATCATCAATAAGTATTGATCACTGTATATATATCTATTCTTGTCTTCTTACAAAAGTGCAAGCCTACCATATTTGTCCTATTGTGGCTGACTTATTTCACTTAGCACAATGTCCTCCAGATTCATCCATATTATGTTTCAAGGACTCATTATTCTTTATGGATACATAGCAGTCTGTTGTATGTATGTACCATATTTTGTTTTATTCATTCATCTGTTATCAGACACTTGGCTTGTTTCCATACTTTTGCTATTGTGAATAGTGCTGCAGTGAACATAAGTGTGGAGATGTCTGTTTGTGTCATTGCTGTTCACACTCTAGGGTCAATACGATTGCTGGACAATAGATACTTCTTCTAGCTTTTTGAGGAAGCAAGCACAATAAATACCATAGTACTTTACTACCTCACCACCGATGGATAAGGGTCCTAATCTGCTCTCATCCTCTCCAACTTTTGTTTTCTGTACAAAATAACTTTTAAAAGCTTCCCTTACTGAGACTTACATTGACTGCCCTCTTGAGGAAGAGAAGAAATAGTATCTGAAAACAGCAGTCTGTAAAGGAGACATTTCGTATTATTTTCTCTTATACCTTATTCTAATGTATACAGGAGCCAAGGAATTACTTGTTTTGAGCATGGAATGCCATGCTGTAAAATCAGATAGGAGCAAATGCTTTAAGAAAATTTGTAACATTAAGACTGAAATTACATGAAAAGAACATGCTAAACTTATTTGTATTAGTTTTGGCAAGTTTGTTCTGAGAACTTAGTTTCTTAACAGGGTCTCAGTAATTCTTCAAAAGAAAACCATATTTCATCAATTCTCTTTAAGTAAGGTTTTTTAGTGTATGTTTCTGAAAGCATCTTAGGCTTAGAAATATTGGTCTTTCCTAGTTTTGATAAGTTTTCTATATGTGTGCTTTTAAGTGAGAAAATCATGCATTATTTCAAAATAGTACTTGTACTATTACTTTCCTAGTCTCGTTTTGTCAAGATTAGGAGGATACCTAGAAGTAGAAAATAACTTCAGTGCAGTGCTTTTTATATTCTTTTTCTTTCACATAATCTTTTAATATAATTGCAGACACAGGATGTTATATATTTTTTTCGTTTACTCACTAGGTATATATATATATGAGTTAGGCTTAACGTTTTAACAAGTTATTAGTTTTGTAACAGGTGTAACATATTGTTTTAAGTTAGCAGGAAGAGCAAGAGATGAGCTTTTGCAGGGAAGCAGTGTTAGCTTTGTAAGTGGTGATGGCAATGATCAAGGACATTCATTCATACCGTCAGTAGAAACTACAAACAGATTTTTTTCATCCTTTTTCTTCAAGTGGGACATGTTATTTGGTGTTTATCACTGACTTGAAAATCTTGACGTCTTAACAAACCACATAGCTTGACCATGATATCAAGCAGCTGTTTCAAAGAACTAGTTCAAATAGATTTTATTTTTTGAGTCACTTCAATGAAACGAAGATTGTGTAATTTGTGTATGGATACTGAGATTTCCCCCTCCCTTCCTCCTTCTTTTCTTCCCTTCCTTTCTTCTGCCTTCTGGAAAATGACTTTTGGTACCAAGATTTCTCTAAGAGCATACCTCATTTTACTGTGCATTGGTTTATTGCGCTTCGCAGAGACTGTGTGTTTTACAGATTGAAGATTTGTGGCGCCGCTGCATCCAACAAAGCTGTCAATGCCGTTTTTCCAATAGCATGTGCTCACTCGTGTCTATCACATTTTGGTAATTTTTACCATATTTTAGACTTTGTCACAATGCTGTTTACATGCTTAATAAAGTACGCTATAGTGCAAATGTAACTTGTGTATGTACTGGGAAACCAAAGATTCTTGCTTTATTGCTGTGGTCTGGAAGGAAACCAGCAATATTTCTGGGGTGTGCTTGATCTTTCCACACACTACCTGCCATCATAAGAATCATCTTTGTGCTAAGACTAGTAGGCCATTACATTTCATAAAATCAAACAGTGTGTGGGTTGGGTGCTATGTTTCAGATGGCAGTAAATTATTTTGTGAGATAAATAAATAAAATAGCCTCAGCTATTGTATTTAAATCTGATCTTTCCCCTTTTGCTTTAGGATTAAAAGGGGGAAGGAGCTTAATTCCTAAAGAATGTAAGAACCTACTGACATTTTTATATGCCATGTATGACTGATGGATCTTTTGGATTTGGATACTTGGAATGTTTCAACATGTTTATGTTTATAATCATAAACATAGTGTATGATTTGGTTTCTTTCTTGTTTCAGGCTATATGAACATATTATTGTGTAGAACTTTCACTATGCCGATCTTTGTGCTTATGTAAAATACTTCTCTGATGTTGTTAGGTGCTGTCAAGTTGGTTCCGACTCATAGTGACCCTTAGCACAGTAGAGCAAACTGTCCAGTTCTGCACCATCCTCACAATTATTTTTACATTTGAGCCAATTATTGCTGCCACTGTGTCACTTCTTGTTGGAGGTCATCTTCTTTTTCACTGACGGTCCACTTTATCAGGCATGATTTCCTTCTCCAGGCATGGTCACTCCTGATAATATGTCCAAAGTATGTGAGACAACGTCTCACCATCCTGACTTCTAAGGAGCATTCTTACTGTACTCCTTCCAAGACAGATTTGTTTGTTCTTTTGGTAGTCCATGGTGCTTTTAATAGTCTCCAATTTCATGATTTAAATGCATTGGTTTTTCTAAGGTCTTTTCATACACTGTCCACCTTTCACATGCATGTGAGGCAATTGAAAATACCATAGCTTGGTTCAGCCACACCTTAGTCCTCAAACTGATATCTTTGGTCTTGAACACTAAAGTGGTCTTGTGTAGATTTGCCTAATGCAATACGTTGTTTGATTTCTTAATGGCTGCTTCCATGAGTGTTGATTGTGGATCCAAGCAGAAAGAAGTCTGACAACTTCAATCTTTTCTCCACTTATTATGATGTTATTTATTGGTCTAGTTGTGAGGATTTTTGTTTTCTGTATCTTAAAGTACAATCCATACTGAAGACTGTAGTCTATGATCTTCATCAGTAAGTATTTTAAATCCTCTTTGCTTCTAGCAAGCAAGGTTGTGTCATCTGCATATTGCAGGGTGTTAATGATTCTTCCTTCAAATCCTGATGCCATGCTTGTCTTCATACAAATTCAGTTTCTGGGATTATTTGCTCAGCATACAGAATGAATGTTGTTGTTGTTAAGTGCCATCGAGTCGGTACCAACCCATAATGACCCTTATGCATAGTAGAATGAAACACTGCCTGATCCTGGGCCAACGTCACCACTGTTGCCACTCTTGAGTCCATCGATGCTGCTACTTATACAATCCATCTTGTTGGGGGTCTTCCTCTTTTTCTCTGACCCTCCACCTTACCAAACATGATCTCCTTCTCCAGTGACTGGTCCCTCCTGACAACAGGTCTGAAATACAAGAGACGGTTTGGCCATCCTGGCCTCCAAGGAGCACTCTGACTGCACTTCTTCCAACACAGATCTGTTGGTTCTATGGGCAGCCCATGGCACTTTCAATATTCTCAACTAACACCATAACTCAAAAGCATCAATTCTTCTACAGTCTTCCTTATTCACTGTCCAGCTTTGAATGCATATGAGGTAGTTGAAAATACCATGGCTTGGGTCAGGCGCACCTTAGTCCTCAAGCTGACATCTTTTCTCTTAAACTCTTTAAAAAGGTATTGTGTAGCAGATTTGCCTAATGTAATAATGTCCTTTGATTTCTTGACTGCTGCTTCTGTGAGTGTTGATAGTTGATCCAAGAAGAATGAAGTCCTTGACAACTTCAATCTTTTCTCCATTGATAAGAATGTTGTTTACTGGTCCAGTGGTGAGGATTTTGTTTTCTTTACATTGAGATGCAATCCATACTGAAGGCTGTGCTCTTTGATCTTCATCAGTAAATATTTCAAGTCCTCTTCACTTTCAGCGATCAAGGTTGTATCATCTACATATCACAGATTGTTAATGACACTTCCTCCAATCCTGATGCCATGTTTTCTTCATATAACCCAGCTTCTTGGATTATATGCTCAGCATACAGGTTGAATAAGTATTGTGAAAGAATACAACCTTGTTGCACACCTTTCTTAATATTAAACCAATCAGTGTTCCCATATTGAATAAGTATGTTGAAAGGACACAACACTGGCACACATCTTTTCTGATTTTAAACCATTCAGTATGCCCGGGTTCTGTTTGAATGACTGGCTCTTGCTCTGTGTACAGGTTCCTCATGAGCACAATTAAGTAGTCTGGAATACCCATTCTTAACAATGAAACTCATAATTTGTTGTGTGGCACTGTAGGATCAGCACTGGACTGTGAGTACAAGGTTAGCAGTTCAAACCTACCAGCTACTCCTCAGAAACCCTATGCCATAAAGGGTCACTATGAGATGGAATTGACGTGATGTACTTTACAATAACAACATAGTCAAAAGCCTTTGTGTAGTCAATAAAGCACAAATAAACATCTTTCTGATGTTCTCTCTTTTCAACTAAGATCCATCTGACATCATCAATGCTATCCTCAGGCTTGAATTTCTGGGTGTTCTTTGTCAATGTACTGTTGCATCTGTTTTTAATTATCTTCAGGAAACTTTTACTTGCATGTGATAGTATATTGTCAGATGATGTCTGTATTCTTTGGGCCACCTCTGTTTGGAATGAGCACAGATAATGGATCTCTTTCAGTCAGTTGGTCAGGTAGCTGTTTTCCAAATTTCTCGGCATAGAAGTGAGTGCTTCCAGTGCTGTATCAGTTTGTTGAGAGAATTCAATTTGTATTCTGTCAATTCCTGATATCTTATTTTTCTCCAGTGCCTTTAGTGCAACTGAGACTTCTTCAGTACCATTGGTTCTTGATCTTATGCTACTTGCTGAAATTGACAAACATCAAGCATTTCTTTTTGGTATAGTGACTCTGCATATAACTTCCATTTTCTTTTGATGCTATTTCCATCATACAGTATTTGCTGATAGAATCCGTCAGTATTTCAAGTTGAGGCTTGAATTTTTTCTTCAGTCCTTTCAGCTTGAGAAATGCTGAGAATGGTCTTGTCTTCCCTTTTGGTTCTCTAACTCCATGTCTTTGCATACTTTAATACTCTGTCTTTGTAAGTTGCCTTTTGAAATTTTTTGTTCAGCTTTTACTCCATCATTTATTCTAGTTATTTTAGCTTCTCTGTGATCAAGAGCAAGTTTTAGAGTCTATTCTGACATCCATTTTGGTGTTTCTTTCCTTCCTGCCTTTTTGATGACCTTTTGGTTTCTTCCTGTTTGATGTTCTTGATGTTATCCCATAGCTCTTTGTTGTTGTTGTGAAGTGCCATTGAGTTGGTTCCGACCCA
>NW_006408679.1:7836472-7838914 GCF_000296735.1 Chrysochloris asiatica | reverse complement strand
AGCCAGCCACTTGTGTCTTGATAGCACCCCATATTAGGTAGCCAATGTCTAATTTGCCCATCCCTATCAATCCTGTATACTGAGGGGACAGGCTTGATCTTTGATGTGATCCTTTCCTCTCGGTTAATATTTTGAGCTACTACATTCGTTAGTATAGGTCAAGTTCATCAAATTGTATCAAGTTACATTTGCTTCCTTTATCAAATTTCTTTTTCTTCCTCTAGTCAAGCTCTGGTCATCAAGCCATCGAGGCTAGGTCAAATGGGTACTGATCTGTAAGTTGGGAGTTCTCCTGTCTCCCCTCAGTTCATATCAGCTGGACACTTCACTCTCAGCTCTAGTCCACTGTAACTAGGCCCATGTCCATGGACTCAGAAGTTCCCAAATCTCCCCATACTTCGGACCAACTAGCCCTTCCTCTTCTCTCTCTCATCTCTAGGTCGACAGGAGTCTATGGAATATGTTTGAACTCCGCCCATATTTTCATTACTGACTTTCTCCCACTTCCATTCACAAGTAGACCAACACAGTCAACATCGAGCTTACATGCCTGCTCATGTGTTCCCTTTGAGTTTCAGTTTTAGAGGAGGGTGTGTCCGGAAGGGATTTGATTACTTGCCTTGAAGGCTTCCCAGTGAACAGCTTACTTGATGTTGTAATAGTCAAATAGATTGCCATTTTAATTTTTTTGTTTTTTCCTGCTGGTCTTTCTTTCAGGAAGTATCTTCTGTTACTGTAGCCACTCCGAGCTGGTCTGCATATTCTTTAAAGTGGGAAAGTCCCACCTCAGAAGGTCCTAGTTAGGACTCAGGATCAAATCTGCTCTTGATGGTCTCTAAATTCTGGTGAAATGTATTCATGTTCCTATTTTGCCACTCATGGACATACTTTAATTTTCTTCAGCTTCACCTTGAACTTGCATCTGAGCAATTGCTGGTCTGTTTCATAATTCTGTCCCTGGCCTTGTTTTGGCTGATGATCTTGAACTACTTCACCGTCTCTTCCCACAGATGTGGTCATTTTGATTTTTATGTATTCCATCTGTTGAGGATCATGTTTACAGTTGCCTTTTATGTTGTTTATAAAAAGTATTTGCAATGAATATATCCTTGGTCTTGCAAAATTGTATCATGAGATTTCCAGTACCATTTCTGTCACTAAGGTCCTATTTTCCAAATACTGATTTTTGCTCTTTTTTTTTTTTTCCAACTTTCACATTGCTGTCACCAATAATGAGATTGGAGCTTCTTTGATAGATCTCCTTAAAAACTGGATTGTTTAAACAATGAAAATTTTTGCATTATTCTGTGGTGAGAGTTATTGTACAGTTTGGAATTTATATGTCTACACACTTAAACTCACCACACACACAACCTTTAATTGTGAATTAAAGTTGAGTAATGAAATGCATAAAATGGGCAGATTATGTCAAAGGTGAAAGGTTTATTTTTGGATAATAAAGATATAATAAATTCCTCTAGCAACATATACTGTGTCATAATGCATATAAAGCAAATGTTTGACTGGGTGGAATTGATAAAAATAAGTTTTTATCAGATAATTCAAGAGCACAGGCATGAACAGACACTTTACCAAAGAAGACATTCAGGTGGCCAACAAACTTACGAAGAAATGATTGCGATCATTAGCCATTGATCGATGGTGGTGGTCTTGTGAAGTAGTGTCAATTCCAACTCATAGCAACCCTGTATAGGGTTTTCGAAGGTGTAAATCTTTACGGGAGCAGAAAATCTCATCATTTGCCCATGGAGAGCATCTGTTAGATTTGAACTGCTGACCTTAGGGTTAGTAGCTCAACTTGTAATCCACTATCTACTAGTGCTCCTTCATTAGTCATTAGAAACATGCAAATCAAAACACATTGAGACATCATCTCACTCCAGCATCAATAGAAAAATTCTATAAAACAAAACAAATGCTGGTGAGGGTGTGGAGATCCTGGGGGTGTCTGACATTGCTGGTGGGACTGTAAGATGGTGTAACTAATGTGAAAAATGGCTTCCTCAAAAAGTTGGAAATAACAATTTCGTATGACCCAGCAATCCTTCTATATGGTATATATCCCTAGGATATAAGAGCCATGACATGAGTAGATATATATTTACTCATGTTCATCGTAGTACTTACTATTCACAATGGCAAAAAGATGGTACATACACACAATGGGCATACTATGCAATGCTGAAGAATAATGATGAATCTGTGAAACACATCGTAACATATATGAACCTGGAGTACATTATGCTGAGTGAAACTAGTCTTATCAGAAAATGACAGGTAGTATGAAAGAACTATAATAAAAACTCAAGAAATGGGTTTCATGCTACAGGAAACATTCTTTGATTATTACTAGTGGGAGGGAGAGTAATTTACTGGCTAGAGGGTTAACTTAGGTGATGGTGATGGCAGAAGGATGATGAA
>NW_006408679.1:7824140-7836327 GCF_000296735.1 Chrysochloris asiatica | reverse complement strand
ATATATGGTTTGACAGAATATTTGTACATGAGTATTTACCTTAGCTGCAAACACACCTATAAATGTGGTTGAGCATACATAGGGGATGAATATTTCTTGGATATTAGCAAGCATCTGAGGCAACAAGTTGCTAGACCTGGGGGCAAAGGATCGTAGTCTCAGGAGACATCATGGTCCATTAGCATAGACAGTGTTCTATATCCTGCGTTGGTGAGTAGCAGCTGGGATCTTATAAGTGACTGTTGGTCTATGTGTGGAACAAAGAAGAGAGATGAAATTTGAAGGTGCATAAAATCAGTTGTACTCCTGGTGTGATACTGTGGGATTAGCACAGGACAGCAAGCCACAAGGTTGGCTGTTCAAACCCACCAACTGCTCCTAGGAAACCCTATATAGTGTCACTATGAGTCAGAACTGACTTGACAGCACTTAAAAAAACAAACAACAGAATCAGTTAGTCCAATGGACTAATGAAACACATGAACATCAGCCTTCATGACGGAGATCAGAAGAACTAGATGGTGTCCAACTACCACTACCAACTGCTCTGAAAGGAATCCCAGTAGAAGGTTCCAGATAACATGGGAGACAATATGGAACAAAACTCAAAATTATAAAAATGACTGGGCTTGCTGGTCCAAATGAGACTGGAAGAACCAGAGATTATGGTCCTTGACCATACTTTGGGTCAGACACGGAATTCACTCTTGTGGTCCAATTTTCAACTAAGTGGTGGATAGGTATATAGAGGTGACAACAACACTAGTAAGGTATGCTCACCATGGAATAGTCAACCATTCAAGATCAAAAGGGCAACATTCACCTGAGGACACAGTTGGGAAGGGATAAGAAGGAGGGTTGACTGGAAATAGAACTATAGGGAGAAAGTGTGATAACTTGTTACATGGAGAGGATTGCAATCATTAAGATGAACTAAAGTATAAAATTTGTTGACTGTAAAACTGAGGATCTGCTCTGTAAAAGTGACTGTGTAAGAATTCACTGAATTTACAATGAAAGGTTTAAAAATGAAATAATTTTATTCCCTATCCTTATCCTATAACTGCTGACTATACATTTTGTAGGAGTTTGTACAAAAGAGATATTATCATAGGACATCAGGATTAGAGAAAACTTAATGAACATATTTATGGATATAATTCCCAGGGCTGGTTCTTGAAGACAGAATTTGGAGAGACATAGCTTACAGGAGGAAATTCTCAGTAGAGGGAACCTGAATGAGGGTAGGAAACTGCAGGATGTATCTGATGGATCAGTTTGGTTGCAGTATATGGATCACGTGTTAGGGATATGGGAAATTGAGAGTACGGCTAAGACAGGTAAGACATTGAGTACCATCCTGAGGTGATTCCAAAAATTTGTGAAATAGGTGATTGATCATTCAATCATTTGATAGCCAGTTGAATATCAGTTATGTGCTAGATACTAATTAGGTAATGTAGTTGGTAGGAGCACAAGTCCTGCAGGCTCTAACCTTAGATTTGGCTTAGTAACTATGTGCAAGTTTCTGACACAGGTGTAGGTCAGATAGACTGTGACAGTATGTTTGTTAAATTTCAAGCCATGGGTTTTCCCAATGCTTAATGTTTAACTTCTTAACAGCTTTACAAGAACTTTTTATTTTGTTTACCAATTACGAAATATATAGGAAACTATATTTTATCATCACTAACCAAAGATTTTTCGAGGACAAAAGTGCGCCAGACACAAGCCATGTGATTTTCAGCAGGCTCACATGCATGTGAAAGCTAGACAATGAATATGGAAGACCAAAGTAGAATTGATGCCTTTGAATTATGGTGTTGGCAACAAGCATTCAATGTAAACATGGACTGCCAGAAAACTGAACAATGGCCAGACTTTGTCTCATGTACATTAGACATGTCATCAGAAAGCACCAGTCCCTGGAGAAGGACATCCTACTTGGTAGAGAGTCAGTCAAATAAAGGAAGCCCCTTAGTGAGGTAGATTGACAATGACTACCACAATGGGTTCAAACATAGTAACGATTGTGAGGATGGAACAAGAGCAAGCTGTGTTTTCTTCTGTTGTACATAGGGTCACTATGAGTCAGAACCAACTCGATGGTACCTAACAAGATACACAACCACGAACATTTTAATATTTCACTTAGCAGTTACTTAGTTGAGATTTTTTAAAATGTAGGATCGTTTTTAGCTAATTTTTATTTCTTTTGAATATTGATTTTAATTTTAAGTTAAATTTAAAATTTAAATTTATAGAAAAGCAAGTTAAATTAGATGAAAAAATTAAGTTTAGATCTAAATAAATTGAAGTTAAAAGTCAAAAGAACCTCAAAGAAATTACAGTTAGCCCAAATAATCTTGTACCTGGTTCTGTAGTAGATGGGAGATGAAAGGGATGCTTTGGCTCTCATTTGACACCCTACCCAAAGTACACGGAGTGGGGAATGATTTTGATCAGGACAAAGTTGGTTGTTTTGTTGTTTTCTTAGTCAGAACAGATGGTTAGAAAAGCATGTGGGATAGGCAGAATTGTAGCGTCCATAGCCTATGACAGACTGAGTGTGGGATGTTGTTTGCTGTCAATTTGATTGTAACTCACAGAGACTATATAGAGTAGATAAAACTGTCCCATAGGGCTTCCTAAGCTATAACCTTTATGAGAGTGGATTCCCAAGTATAATCTGCCCTAGAGCTGATGGTGGATTCAAACCACCAACATTTCTGTTAGCCATTACACCAAACAAGGCTCCTTTGAGAGTGGGATAGATCCTCCACAGTTTTTGAGAATAGACTTTCAATGAGGTGGTTTGCATAGTTAAAATCAGTCATGAGTACAACCTCTCAAGAACTCAGTGTGGAAAATGTTTGAGTATTAAGGAGGTCCTTCTAGATTGTCTAGCTTTTTGTTCATGCATACTTCAGTGGGCTCAGATCCTGTGTTGATAATATTTAATATTTGGATGCCTCAAAACTACCCTTTCATACCCTGATGATCTATTACCATAAACCTCGTGATTTCTAACATGATTGAACAAGTTATATATTTTAACTGTGTGCAAGACTTGTAATAGAATGTGTGAGAGATGGGATTTGGACAGAGAAGAAGGGAGTAGAAAGACCTGGGTCAGCTGCTGTGCCTTGTTCTTCAGAATTCATGTCCCTTTAATTGTTGACCACTTTCCTCATATGATCATTGTTTTGCCTTGAATGTTTGTATGAAACTATAACATTATGTCTGGATTATGAGATCTTCATTTCATTTCAGATGTTTTGAGTTGAGCTTTAAATTAACTTGACAGGAACCAGACTAATTTTTTTGCCAGAGGCCCTTAGTGGAATTGGAGTCAGAGAGCTGGGCTCACATCTTGACTCCTCTTATTATTTTTCCTGTATGGAACAAGAAATCTAGTTTTTCTTAATACATATTTTTAAATTAGCAAAGGGGCAATAATAATTCCTATTGTAAGTTGTTGTAATGAGCTTTAAAGGAGATGTTTTATAAAATTCTAAAGGGCTGTTTGAATGTCTTCAATAGGTTGTGAGTCTTCAGAGGACAGGCAGTGTGTCCTGATTGCCATGTGATGTACCCACAATGCTAAGGCTGCCATCTTGAAGTAGTAAGCTGTGATGGCAGGACCTTGTCTCCCTAACATCTTTAAAGAACCTGGTGCTTATTTCATTTTCTTTACTGCATCTGGGGAAAATAGTCTAATAGTGCATAGCACTGTATCCTATGCCAGGATAGATCAGCTAACGCTTTGGTTGCTAGTCCCTATAAGGAAAGAGGAGGTTAGCAACAGGGTTGCCTTCAGATCTTTGTCTGCCTCAAATGAAAAAGAAGCAAAATAGATAGGAATTTGGAGGACACAAATATTGAAAGATGTTTAGGTAAAGGCAGACAGACAGACAAGAATTCAGACAGGCTTAGCAGATGAGTGAAGAATCCAAGCAAGGAATTTGGTCTGGATTCTGTGAAGGTAATTGAGACCATAAGGGAGTTCATGAGGTCTTACTGTTGAGATTTTCTGTCACAGCCAGATAGTTCATATTGCTTCAGCTGAGCATGCACATGTAACATAGCAACCAGGCTGCACGCTTTTCAAAATGATATCCTGTTTTTATTTTGCATATGCAAATTAGCCTGTCTAAAGTGATTAGTAAGAAGTGCTGTTGGTGCAATGGTTAAGTGGTCAGTTGCTAGCCCAAAGGTCAGTCAGTGGTTGAAACTGGCAATCTGCTCCTGTAAAGGTTGTTGTTGTTAGATGCCATCTGTTGGTTCTGATTCATACGCACGACAGAACAAAACACTGGTTGGCCTGCACCTTCCTCAAAGTTGTTGCTATGTTTGAGCCCATTGTTCAGCCGTGTGCTAATCTATCTTGTTGAGGGTCTTCTTCTTTTTCCCTGACCCTCTACATTACCAAGCATGATGTGCTTCCCCAGGCACTAGTCTCTCTTGATGACATGTCCAAAAGACATGAGGCAGTCTTGCCATCTTGATTCTAAGGCATACTCTGGCTGTACTTCCTCTAACACAGATTTGTCCATTCTTCTGGCATTTCATGGTATGTTCGCTATTACTTGTGAATACCTTGATTCAAGGGCATCAGTTCTTCTTCAGTCTTCCTTATTCATTTCTAGCTTTTGTTTCTGTGTCAGGTGCACCTTACTCTTCAAATGGCATCTTTTTGAACACTGAAGAGGGTCTTTTGCATTTACTTACTTGTGCACTTACTAATGAAGATCAGGATCAAAGACTACAGTCTTCAGTATGGAATACACCTCAACATACAGAAAACAAAAATCCTCACAACTAGACCAATGAGCTGCATTATGATAAACAGAGAAAAGACTGAAGTTGTCAAGGATTTCATTTTACTTGTATCCACAGTCAATTTTCATACAAGTGGCAGTCAAGAAATTAAATAAAGTATTGCATTGAACAAACCTGGTACAAAAGATGTCACTCATAAAGATTATAGTCTGGGAAACCCTATGGGCTGTTCTACTGTGTCCTTTGGAGTTGCTATGAATAGGAATTGACTTGACAGCATATGACAACGCAAGTGATATGTGATAGTTAGGATTATATTTTAAGATACTAACCCTATAATTCTTTTTAGCAGGCTAAATTTATCCTTGCAATTTGTTTTCCTGACAGTAATCTATTTGATTTTCATCCTGACTGTATTTAGAACATATCAACTGTGTGATATTGGGCACGCTTTCAACTTCTGTTTAGTGTGTTTTTTCAGTTGTAAAATGGAATAATACTTACCTTGCAAAGTTATTGTTGAGAAGAAAAGTAATACATGTGAAGTACCTTGCATAGTGCCAGGTACACAGTAGGGATTCACTAATTGGTGGGCATGATTATTTGTTGATCTAGGTTTAAGGTGATATCATTTGCATATTACTTGATATCGATATGGTAAGAACATTTTAAATGTCCGTCTTGTGGATTTCAGTATTATTTTTAAACTAAATCTTTATTATGTTCTCCTTTCATAGATTCCTGAGAAAGCAGACACCTTATTTGTGTTGGATTCTATGCAGTAACTCAAAAGGCATAAATTAGCTGTCAGAAGCAGCCTCATTGAAAGACAGGTAATTTTAAAATTTGAACTTAGACTTTCATTTTATCTGTGCTATGTTACTATCTTTGATATAGATAATTAATAATCCTCTCAAGCTAAATTGGAGTCATCCAGACTCTTAGACATTCTCATTATGTCACATTCACTTTGTGCTAGAACATTTTTCCCTTTCTTCTTTATCTTTTAGTCTTTGGTAATACTGTTGATTTCCCAGCCTTGATGCTGGTGATCTGTGTTATAAATTTATAGTGGAAATCTCGAAGTCTTTTTTATGACTAAGGGTAATATTAACTTTTTTTCTAAAGTGGCTGTGACCACTCTTATGTTATATGGCATGGGAAAAGTGGATAAAGACTTTAGGCACGCACATATAGTGTTTGCGTTCTCATGTCTCAGTCTTTTATTCAACTGTGATTCTCCTTTCTAGTCCCATTGACATCTTTGGTACTTGGAATTATGCAACTAGACAAAAAGAGAGATTCTTATGACTGCTTTGATGATTAGTAATGTATTCCAGTAATATCAGTTAGAAATGCCCATTATGGTCTTTATGCCAGATGCATATTCCCATCTATTCATTTAAACCAGTGTGATTCTCCGTTTCTTTGTAAAAATTGGTATATAATAGTTCTTTGTCTTTAGGTGAACTTTTACTGATCTGATTTTTAATAAAGAGAGTAAAACTCCAAAGGAAAGGTACTATTTAAGATGCCCTGCAAATATTTAAAAATTTCTGTCAAATTATTTGAAGTGTATTTTTTTTTTTTTTTTAAAGATAAAGCACCTGGTGTTTCTGGAACCATCTTAGTCGGGGGTTTGTTATAGGGTGGGAAGAAGATAAGCTGAAAAGCAGTTGTGTACAATGGTATACTTTCTACTTCTTTTAGGCTACTTTGTCATCTGTTTCAGAATTTACCTAAATTTAGAAGACATCCTCAATTTCTATTTTGAATTTAAGATAGTAGTAAATAAAGCTTTTGTGGAAGACTCATTTTGACTCTTGAAAAAGAAGGAATAAAGTGTTTTGTTCTCTTACTGTTGACATCTTTTAATGACCATGAAATTAAACACAATTGAAAGCAAAAACTCAGGCTTCATTTCTCTTATTTTTATGTTTGCAAGTGAGTGTACTCAATTTTAAGTAATATTCAGACAGAAAGTATTGTGACAGTGAGGGTGTCCTCGAGTTTCCCATTGGTCCACAAATTTCATTGCTTAATAAATTCTCATTTAAATGTACAGAAATGGTAATATGACATGACTTGAGGGGGACTACTCAAGAGTTTATTGTCATTTGGAGGAAAGAATTATTGTTTTAGACCATTTAATATGAGGGAGAGACTATAATTGTGAAAGGACAAAATCTTTTTAGTTTTCTTTTTAAGGACAAATTCTTATTTTACTGAAAGATAAAATAGGATTGTGAAAAGAGCACTAAATTGCAAATCAGAAAACAGGATGTGTACTTGCCTTTCTTTCAATAACTGGCTATGGGACTCTAGGTAGCCCATTTAATTTCTGGGTTTCACATATTTTCTGTGTAAAATAAGGGAGTTAAAAGAAAATATTTATGCTCTCTTTCACCCATGAAAAAAAAGTATTGGAATAATATATATATATATATTACTGAGGAAGATATCCCAGACTTTTTAGTTAGGACCACTTGTGTCATCTTTAGCAAGAAATTAAAAAAAAACAAGTGTTTCTTTGGTAATTCAGAATTATTTAGTGGAAATGTTATGGATTGGAGAGACAGGTGATAGAATTGAATCTTGGCTTAAACATTATTACTGGCTGTGTAACCTTAGGCAAAGAACTAGGATTCTCAATTTCCTCATCTATAAAGTAGGGATGGTAATAAAACCTACTTGTAACAGAGACTACTAACTTTACTCTAGTAGCCATTTTTCTCTTCTTTTTTCTAGAGTTAGAATCCCACAGTTTGGCTGCAAGTTTTAGCTAGCCCATGATCATTCAGCTATGGCCTCATTTCCTAGCTAGATATAGTTAGGTGGGACCCTGTGAATAAATTTGGGCCATTGAATGTGGAAGGAAGAATTTATGTGTAGCTTTTTGTGTCATTTGAAAGACAAAACCTTTTGCCTTGGATGTTCTCTTTTTCTTTTCCATTTGGTCGGAAAATAACAAGAATTGAAACAGCAGTCTTGGATCCATAGATGGAAGTCACATGATTAAGATGGTAGAACTGACTGGCTAGCCCAGGTTCCCTGGAGCAGAGATGTCTGCCCAGCTTAGATTACCCACTTAGTTTTGAACTGTTATGTGAAAGAGAATTAAACATCGATCTTATTTAAGCCCTTGCATTTTTGTGTTAAATTCTGTTACAGCTGACTAGTCTACCTAACAGCCTGACCAAAACACTGCCTTTTAAGGTTCTGAAGATTTGAGATTGTAAATTGCCTAGTTTAGTGTGTGACACATTATAGATTGTTGTTAAGTGCCATTGAGTTGGTTCCGACCCATAGTGAAACCTGTATAGGGTTTCCGAGGAGCAGCTGATGAGCTTGAACCACCGACCTTGATGTTCAAACTGACTTTGAAGTCCAGTGTAATATTATTAAGTATATTGTGGGTGGAATACAGTGCTAAAAATAAGTATTATGAGAATGGTTTCTGTGATCTTTGGATTCAAGAAAAATAAAAACAAATACTCTTTCAATGAACAAAGTGTATGCAAATAACCAGCAGTAGCCAAAGAACACAATTTTTATAGTGTCATTCTAATAATTAGCCAAAATTATAATTTCTCTACAATGAAACAGTAAGAAATGGGTAAGGAAACCCATTTCATGAAAGCTTACAATTTAATCTAAACAGATAAAAATATAAGGATAGTTCATATTGCTTAATGTTATAAAGTGCTTTCCATGAAGGTTAAGTTATAGTTTTCATTAATGTTAAAAATTCAAATAATGAGATAAAGTATATAATTTAAAAATAATAATTTCTTGGCCACCCTTCCTGATCCATGGTTCATTGCCCCAAAGGCAGTTGGTTACTTATAAGTTTTTTATTGGTTTCTTCTGGTATTTACCTCTGTATTTCAATATGCTATGCCATCATTTCTTGATTTTCAATATTAATCTGTATCTGTTGATCTTCTCTTAAGGCAAGTGAGGATTTAGTTCTATAATATTTCCTTCTTCAGGCTCTTTCCTCTCTGCCAGTTTCTTTCCTCCAATACAGTCATCACATGGTTGGTTTAGCCAGTAGCTTCAGTGTTCTAATTATGCAGTGATTATGAGCATGTTCATTTTTTCCTTTAACTTGTTTTTCTGGGAAATTTTATTTTTTTCCCTAGAATTCCTATATTGTTGTTGTTAAGTGCTGTTGAGTCGATTCTGACCCATAGCAACCCTGTATAGGGTTTCCAAGGAGCAGCTGGTGAGCTTGAACTACTGATGTTGCAGTTCAAACAGCTTTGCAGTCTGACACATTAGCCCACAGCACCACACTAGAACATGGGAACACTGAATGGTTTCAAATTAGGAAAGGTGTGCGACAGGGTTGTATTCTTTCGCCATATTTATTCAACCTGTATGATGAGCAAATAATCCCAGAAACTGGGTTATATCAAGAAAAACGTGGCATCAGGATTGGAGGAAGACTCAGTAACAACCTGCGATATGCAGATGATGCAGCCTTGATCGCTGAAAGTGAAGAGGACTTGAAATATTTATTGAAGAAGATCAAAGAGCACAGCCTTCAGTTATGGATTGCGTCTCAATGTAAAGAAAACAAAAATGCTCACCACTGAACTAATAAACAACATTCTTATCAAAAGAAAAGATTGAAGTTATCAAGGACTTCATTCTTCTTGGATCAGCTATCAAACTCATAGAAACAGCAGTCAAGAAATCAAAAGACGTATTGCATTAGGCAGATCTGCTACACCAGAGTTTTTAAAGTGTTGAAGAGCAAGGTGTCAGCTTGAGGACTAAGGTGCGCCTGACCCAAGCCATGGTATTTTCAGTAACCTCAGATGCATGCGAAAGCTGGACAGTGAATAAGGAAGACCGTAGAAGAATTGATGCTTTTGAGTTATGGTGTTGGAGGAAGATATTTAAAGTGTCATGGGCTGCCAAAAGAACCAACAGATCTGTGTTGGAAGAAGTGCAGCCAGAGTGCTCCTTGTGGGTCAGGATGGCCAAACTTCATCTTGTATACTTCGGACATGTTGTCACAAGGGACCAGTCTATAGAGAAGGATATCATGTTTGGTAAGGTTGAGGGTCAGAGAAAAAGAGAAAGACCCCCAATGAGATGGACTGGCAAAGTGGCAACATCAATGGGCTCAAGCATGGCAACAATTGTGAAGTTGTCCCAGTATTGGGCAGTGTTTCGTTCTGCTGTGCATAAGGTCGCTATGAGTCAGTATGTACTTGAATGCACCTAACAACAACAACAACAACATGTGGCACGGTAAAGACCTTTGATAGTGTAGTGGTTACGAATCGGGCTGCTAATCTCACAGTCACCAGTTTGAAACTACCAGCTGTTCCGCAGGAGAAAGATGAGGCTTTGTGCTCCCGTGAAGATTTACAGCCTCAGAAACCCTGTACAGGGTCAACTGAGTCGGAACTGACTGCACAGCACATAACAACAACAACAATGTGGCACTGTAGGATAAGGACTGGATTGCTAACTGAAAGGTTGCCGGGGACTTGCCTCGACATAGTTGTGTTGTTCATGAGTGTTTGGTTCACGAGGAGGGGAGATCCAGCGGCGATAGAGATAGCAAAAGAGACACAGAGACACAAAGAGAGAGACAAAGAGACACTCCGAAACCAGAGTGAATGCTGGACTGGCATCAGGCAGATCCTGCGTTGCAAACATCTCAGCCATGAAGGCTGTAATATCCTGCATAGTAAACATCTTAGCTAAAAAGGCAGTATGGTTGCAAGGCTGGACCGTGCCCCTTGCATGCTGTAACTCATGCCTAGCCAGTCGTAATGCACCTGGACTCGTTCTGCGCCTTCCTTTTATTTAGGGGAGGTACTATACACAAAGCTAGGAGGGGACTAAGACAAGGTACAGCTGTCAGTCTTACTTTTCCAGACATTCAGGCAACTTTACATCATACTTCGGCAGGTTCGAATCTCACGACTGCAACTTGGTTTCTCAAGTTTAATTAACATACATTTTAGCACCTAGCCTCAAATGGAGGGAGGAAAGGGAGGATTGGGAGGATTCCTATTGTGCCCAGCCCAGCCCAGGTTCTTCAGGAAAAGAGGCACCTGGAAACACTTTAGGGAGGGCATTCCTATTGTCCTTGGAACAGACCAGGGAGCCACCCAATTTACCTTGAATGAATTCTCTGAGGGAAGAACTTTGCCTGTTTGGAATTTTACAGTCTTGGCTCTTAGGAAAATATTACATTTATCTCTGTATATCAAGGGCTTCATGTCTGCATTTAATAAAACATAACTGGATATTAAGATTAAAAATAGTTTGTTATTAACTGCCAGGTGGCTCGATCTGTTACACTCGGGCCTATAGGGCCTCGAACCTCTGACCAGGCCTTCACGGTCTGCAACAAAAGGTTAGTGGTTCAAACCAACCAACTACTCCTTGGAAGCCTTATATAGAGTTGCTATGAGTTGGAACTGACTCAACAGCAACATGATTTTGCAACAATACTTTTAGACCTGCCCTTGTAGATACCTACTGTTTTCCAGTGGCAGTATAGTAAGGCATGTTGCTACTTTTTAAAGGTTAGGATTTTAGGTGAATCTAAGAAACAAGCCCACAATGCATTTGTTGTAAAGCAGTATTCTAAGAAGAATAATGCTATAAGGTAGCATATCTAATTCTTTACAATAGCTCCATTTTGCTATGAAAATTGAATGTTATAGCATATAATTTAAGCTCTTAGGATCATTGAACAAATGATATGTTATTAACTAAAAGGTGAAGGAAATGCTCTGACATATGTGCATAAATGTATTATGCTCATTTTTAAAGCACCATTGTCTACACAGAAACGCTTTCACTTAGACTTAATCATAAGACTTAATCATAATTCCTCTTGCTTGATATTCTAAATTTTTAAGAAGCTTTCATTGATTCTCTGATTAAATGCTTGCAAAAACAAACCTCCAAATCAAAAAACAATAGGCATATAATGCTTTCTCTTTGAAATATGGAGCATGAAAAATGTGACTCAGTGAATTTGTAAGGATATTTCACAAAGCAAAAATCAATTTAAAGCTTTCCTTTAAAATGGTAAGAATAGTTACCACTTGAAGATATTCTTGAACATTTATGCATGTTACATTGTTGATATGACTACATTTTAGGTATCAACATTAGTTATTGTTTAATTGGCTGACTGATTATTTAACTTAATTGTGAAAGAAATGGAGCTTAGTGACTATTCAAATGAATAAATAGGCTGTCATTTTGCTGTCATCTGTCATTCCACGGTATGGAAATAGTATGCTCTGATAGAAACCATGTGATTATTTCATGTCTTTTTTCCTGCTTAACTTTCACACGCATCATTGAATAATTCTGTGAACTTTGGTGAAAGATTTAAAAATCAATTTAAACATAAGTAGAT
>NW_006408679.1:7811123-7824040 GCF_000296735.1 Chrysochloris asiatica | reverse complement strand
TTATTTATTTTATTATTTTTTTTTCCCCCAGTGCAGCAGTCTAACAAGGAATACAGAGGTCTAGGAATTTGAGAGAACTTTCCAAAGAATGTACTCTTACTTCTAAAATATTTACATTTAAGAGTATACTGTTGATATCAACTGTCAAGACAGTGGGGGGAAGGGAGTCATTTAAGTAATTATTGTTTACTCTTAAAAGGATTCCTTTGTTGTTGTCTAGTGCCATTGGAGTCCTGGTGTGGTGCTGTGGGTTAATGTGCTGGACTGCAAAGTTGGTTTGAACTGCTAGGTTCACCAGCTGCTCCTTGGAATCCCTATACAGGATCGCTCTGGATTGAAACCAATTTGACAACAACAACAATAGCGATCTGTATAGGGTTTCTGAGGAGTGGCTGGCAAGTTTGAACAGTTTAAAAAATTTGATAAAGTGATTTTTCCTGATACAGTTGACCAGTTGTTTATATTGATTGAAGTTTTGTGAATATGATATGTACTTGAAAAATCTGTAACTGGCCAAGTTTGAAAGAAGATACCTAGGTCTTAGTGTTAAGAAGCAGATCGGAAAGTATTAGCCTACGTCCACAATAGAAGTTTGACGAGATTAAAAACTTGTAATTCTGTCTCAGAGGAAACAGGCAAGTCACAGGCTTAAAATTACTCCTGTTCATTGTTCACAGTATGATAAAATCATTTGGTTACAGAAAACAGTATTAGTTTCTTTTAAGTTTAGCCACTAAATTCAGGTTATAATTTCCAATGTTCTTTAATTAACTACTGAGTTCTGGGACAAGAGTAAAGAGATAACGTGATTACACATGTGTGTGCTTTCCACGTTCTCTTTGTCACTAGCCATGCACCAGAGTATGTGGAAAAGGAAACTGAAAAAGAAACCAATCGGAACAGCAGTTCCACATTTCTGGGCTTTGTTGTTAAGTGCCATGGATTCGGTTTCGCAGCCCTGTAGGTAGGGGAGCAGCTGGTGAGTTTGAACCACTGAACTTGTGATTTAAACCAACCCTGCAGTTCAGTGCATTATCCCACAGTTGCCACACCAGGACTTCTTTTTGGACATAGTTACACCGTAATTGATTTCAGTATTATACACTACACACGTAAGAAGTTTGTGTAAAATTTTCATTATCTTTTAATTCCATCATTCCACAGATTTCTTCACTTTCCTTTTTACATACACAGGAAGCTCTGGTAGCATAGTGGGGTATGTGTTGGACTGCTAACCACAAGATCACCATTTCGAGTCTAACAGTCACTCAGAGGGAGAAAAATGAGGCTTTCTGTTTCCGTAGAGATATACAACCTTGGAAACCCAGACAGGATCTCTATGAGTGGTAATTGACTCCACCTTACATAACCGCCACCTTACGACTTACTTTAAATTATTAATTCATGGAAAGTTGAGCAGAGTACCTGATCAATCTTGGGTCAGAGACATTATTTTACTCATCTTTGTGAGTTCAGCAGAAAGATTCTGTAACTTCCTCCATGTGGTTTGTTATGTATGTGGGTAAACTTATGTATGCAGCACAAATACAAATGTGTATTATGTTGTTGATGCTATCATGTTGAGTCCAACTCATTGAGACCTTATATAGGGTTCTCAGTTAGCAATCCAGAGCTTAACCTACAGTGCCACACCAGGACTCCAGGTGTGTATGAGGGTTTTTCAAAATATCTTCGTAAAGTGGAATGAAAAGATCATGGAATTTTTCCATGAACTTTTAAAAGCCCCCTTGTATACATACCTACAGACACCTCTGTATACGCACAGAGGTATATGCTTTCTTACATATATGCATTCATGTCAATCTACATGACCATCCATACACATGATTTTTGGTCTTTTTTTTTTGCTGGAAAATTACATAATTTGTTAACTACATCATTGTTACTAGGTTTCAATGGATCTGGTGAGTTGAACTCTCCCAACTGCTGCTTCCTTTGATACTTCATATCCCTTTGTGGTACAAGAAAAGCAGAGTAGCAACAACCCGTATTATAAGCATGGGGAAATCAAGGTGAAGGATAAATGGCTTGTGCAAGGAATGAAAGGAAGGCTTTCAAGTGGAACTTAGAAACCAAAAGTTTGCTGCTTTTATAAAGAAAAAATATGACGGCTAATTGAGCAAGGTTTCTGAACTTAACTTCTTTAATGCTTAATTCTACACTTAATAAATCTTTCAAGTATTATCTATATCAGTGCTGACTAATCTGCCTTTAGTTATGTAATGGATAGCTGATCCAGTTTTTTAAGAAAATCCTTGATGTATTAGACCATTAAAAGAAATACTAACATTTGGTGTTCATTAGTGTTGTAACCGAAACAAAAACATTTTAATAGTTGATTCCAGAGTATTTTGAAGTTAGTATAACTTTGCTGGGAAGGTACTAAAGCTATAGTATCAATGGCAAGTAGGCCATGAGCCAATTTTTAAAGCTGTTTCTAAGTATAATATTGAATTTTTCAGAATGCAAAACTACATTATGTGGCATTGTGCCATGTTATAAGGAAGCAGAATGAAACAATTATAGTGGGATTTGTATTGAAAATTGTGTTTCTAAGTGAGTAGTTCAGAATATTGTAAAGTCGATTTAGAGTAATGCCCCCAGTGTGTTCAACAACTGCTTAATTTTAGTTGTAGACTATGAAGGAGATGTTTTGAAATTTAAAAGGATGGAAATTGCTGGACGATTAAAACTTCAAATTTAAACATTTAGGGTTTAGCTTATTGACCTGATTAAATGGGATGCTTCAACTTTTGGACCATTTAGAAAAAACAACTGCAAATTGTTATTTTTCTTTTAAGGTTAAATAATGGCTTTTATAATACAGTGACTAAAAAAAAAAGAAAAGTCAGATCTCCATTTAAGATATCAAGTTGTTTTTTTTTGCGCAGAAAAGTTTTTCTTTTTAAAGAATACTCAAAATACTGTAGTAGTGATAAATGCCCCCCAAAGGCACAAGTATTATTAATCATATATGTACACTCAGAATGGGTTCTGTTCTTCATTTCTAAAACAAAAATTGATTAGTCGCATTGTTACTAAATATAGTTTAATAGTTTATATGTTTTTGACATTAAGTACAAATACTGTTGCTTGCAAGGACTTGTTTTTTTCTCACCTTGAGAGTTATTTTCTTTTTTATTATTCAAAGTTATTTTGGTTTCTGTAAGTTTTCTTTAAAAAAAATTTTTTTTTATTGTGAATTGGGTGAAAGATTACAGAGCAGATGAATTTTTCATTCTATAATTCATACACATTTTGTTTCATGTCATTGATTGTAATCCCCGCAATATAACATCACTTATCCTACTTCCTGGTCTGTCTCTCTGGTTTCCTTTTCTGTTTTCCTAGCCCTGCTGAATGTCCATGGGTAAATGCTGCCCTTTTGAGCCCAAATGGCTGAATATCCTCAAGTGTGCATATCACTAGTGTTATTGTTCCATCTCTAGACCCTGTGTATTGTTTGGTGAGGGAGCTCTGGTGGCACTGTAGGGTAAGTGTTAGACTTCAAACTAGGAGAATGGTAGTTAAAACCCACCAGGTGCTCCATGGGAGAAAGACAAGGCTGCCTGCTCCTGTAAATACTTACAGCCTGGAAACCCTAAGGAGCAGTTCTACTCTGTTCTGTAGGGTCTTTGTGAGTTGGAATCAACTTGATGATAGCAATGGGTGAATACTGCTTGGATGAAGATTGAGCCATGGGGGTGAGTTCTTTTTCAGACCTGAAGGGTGGCTAGTCTTGAAGGTTCCATGCTCCTGAAATTTGTATTTGACTAGTAAGCCTAGATTTATTTATTTTTTTTTAATTTTGAGTTTTGTTCCATATTATTCTATCCAAGACTTTCTAATTCCTTTCAGAGCAATTGGTAGTTGGAGTCCTGGTGTGGCACTGTAGGATAAGTACTAAACTGCAAGTTCAGTTGGAACCGCAAGGTCAGTGGTTAAACTTACCCGCTGGCTCCTCAAAAACCACATACAGGGTGGCTGTGAGTCAGAACTGACTCAAAAGCACTTAGCAGCCACAACAATCTGTAGGTTTAAATCAAGGAAGTGGCTCACATGGCTTTAGAGGCTGGTAAGTCCCAAGTCTGTAGGTCAGATATCAAGCGAGAGGCCTCTCCTGATTCAGGTGAGGGCAGACTCAAGGTTGGCAGGTCAAATGGCGGGCCGTTGGCTCACAGATTGCAGAGGCTAATGAATCCCCAAATCGGCAGGTATAAGGCAGACCAACTGCAAAGAACTAGAGGTCAGGTGATGAACCAGATACAGAATCCAGTTCAAGCAAAAAGTCAGAGAGCTGGTCCCAGAATGCCCATACATATGGGGTACAGGCCACAAGCCCAAGGAAACTTCCTTCAGTTAAATGTCTGCTCCTTGTAGGTCTCATTATGGAGATAATTACATTATATCACATGTCATCTCTGAGGAGGACTGTATTATTACTGAATTGCTGAACCACTGAGAATTATATCCTAGCCAACTTGGCACACAACTTATAACCATCACAACACAAATTTTTTTGTTGGAAATGTATTTTGTAGTACAGTATTTGCAAATGCAAATGTTAGATCTTGATGAGTTGGTTTTGACTCTTAGAGACCCCATGTAGGGTTTCTGAGACTGTAAGCCCTTATAAGATCAGAAAGCCTCATCTGTTTCCTATGGAGTGGCTGACGGTTTTGAACTGCCACCCTGGTATTAACGATCAAGCACTTATCCTACGGCGCCACCTGCCATCGAGTTGGTTCCGACCCATAGCGACCCTGTACAGGGTTTCCGAGGATGTAAATCTTTACGGGAGTAGAAAACCTCATCTTTCCTTCCGCAGAGCGGCTGGTAGTTTTGAACCGCTGACCTTAAGGTTCGCAGCCCGATTCGTAACCACTACGCTACCAGAGCTCCTTAGCACTCCTCATACTTCCTTATAATTCCATGCTTCCTTGCTCAGAGTGGTTCACAATGAATCAGAGGCTTCACTAACTAGCCAGTCAGTGTCTTACAGAACAGCTGCTATTTCTACTTGAGTCAGCTTTACTTCCTAAACTATTTTGAAAATAAATTTTTTGTTGTGGCAGAGTATATACAACATAAAATTTGATATGTTGGCCATTTGAAATAGAGTTTAAATGTTGGGTGTTTGCCCATTTACTTTCAGTTTTTGAAAATTTTCAAATAGCTAAAAAAGTAATATTTTAAAAAATTTTAATTAGCTAGTTTTATTATTTTGCCTAAGTTCATATTTGCAAAATCTTGCCCATAGAATAAAATGTCATTAGATCCAAACTGGTTGAATAATTTAAAAAATTATCCAAGTGGTATTTCTGTGATTTGCTTTTGTTTTGTTTCTTGAGCCTTTGTTTTCGGGAAGGTGTTGTATTCCTGTTTTTCTGGACTATGCTAGCCACAATGGAGAGTATGTATGTAGAGTAAGACCTGTTTCAGTAAAAAGAATGATAGATTCTTTTTGTGTATTGATGTGTTTTGTTTGCATTTTCAGTGACATTAATACTGATATACTATGGCTCATAAAATCAAAATACCATTTTTATACTGATAAATAAGTATGTTGTTAAGTGCCATGGAGTCTGTTCCAATTCATAGTGATCCTGTTTAGGGTTTCAGGGGAGCAGTTGGTGGATTTGAACCACTGACTTTGTGGTTCAAAGCGAACTTGTGGTCCAGTGCATTATCCCACAGTGCCACACCAGGACTCGATGAATAAGTATAGGTAACATGTATAATGATAACAATTTAAGGATTAAGTATCATTTCTGACAATCTTTTCATTGAAAGGTCGAATAATAAAGCTGTAAGAGTAAATTAAATTATGATAAATATCACTGCTTTTGTGTGTAATGGATTATCTATTTCAGTGACTGTTTAAAACAGGTATATATGCATGTGATATAAAATTTAGAAGGTCTAAAGATATAGCGTATTCGCCGCTTTACCTTGTCTTTTAGCCACCAATTTTTCTCTGGGGACAACTGCTGATATCTTCGATCTCCTTCATGAGATCATGAGGTCTATCTAAGTATATATATACCTTAGTTACTTGGTGGTGGTGGTTATGTGCCGTGGAGTCGGTTCCGACTCATAGTGACCCTGTACAGGGTTTCCAAGGCTGTAAATCTTTACGGGAGCAGAAAGCCTCATCTTTCTACTGCGGAACAGCTGGTAGTTTCGAACTGCCGACCTTGAGGTTAGCAGCCCTATTCGTAACCACTACAGTACCAGAGCTAGTGCTGCTATAATAGAAAGATCACAACTGGATTGCTTTAACAGACAAGTATTCTCTCACAGTTAAGGAATTCTGGGTGCCAGCTCTAGGGGAAGAATGGTAGTTCTCTTGAGGGGGTGGGGGTTGTTGTCGTTTTTTTAGCATCTGTGGGCCTGGTATTCCTTGGAGATCTCCATGTGTCTTGGCATCAATCTTCCCCTTGGTCTAGGAAATTCTCAGAGCCAGGACCCTGAGTCCATAGGACATCTTGGTTCGTGGTTCCCTCTCAGTGGTAGTTGGTCTCTCTCTGATACCTTTATTCTTTGATCTCTTTTAAGAGAAAAAGTGATATAGGCTCCACCTTTACAGTGGCTCAGGGTTGTATCCTGAGTAAGAGTCTTGTTTCCCACCCTAATCTTCTTACAGCTGATTGGCTGATCACATCAGATCTCATCATGGGAATGTTTGCATCGTTATATAACAGCCAAATCATTGATAATCATAGCCCAGTGAAGTTGGCATACATTTTGTGGGGATGCAATTCAATCCATGACATCCACCTTTCTGCCTCCCCCAATTCATGTCCTTGACACATGAAAAACACTTGCACCCTATTATATGTCCCCAAAATCTTAAATGCACTCCAAGTTCAAATTCCATTCTAGAGCAGACTTCCTCTCATCTCTGAATCTAGAATACAAATTATCTGCTATCAAAGTACAATGGAAGAATGGTATGAGATAGACATTTCCATTACAAACAGAAGAAACTTGAGGGAAGGAAGGAAGGGCTAATTGGCACCAAGGACGTAAAATCTCAGAACAATTTGTATTAGCTCTCAAGGCTTGCTAGTCATCCTCTCTTCTCTGAGACCATCCAGGCAATGGCTCTGACTTCCAGACTCTCAGTGTTGGCCATGCTTTCTGGATTCTGGGTGAAGCCCTTGACACTGGGCTTCAGCTCTGCCTTCCAGGCTCACTAGGACATTACCTTTTGCTTTGGGTGGCCCCATTCTCCTAAGTAGCCTCCTACTACCTTGACCTCAGCAGGTATCATTCTTTTGCCCCTTGGGCATGGAAGACCCACCCCCGTCAACTGTGGGCAGTGACTCCAGCCCCACCCCCTAGCAATCACATTGTGAGAATGAGTTAAAGAAAACTCTTTAAAACCTAGGAGGCCGTAGCCTTACCTTTTGAGACCCCAGAGGTCATGGCCCTATCCATTGAGACTGAGGTAGCTCTGCTATTGTGTTTCTTATGTCTTCTGATTCTGCATTCTGGTTTCTTGGCCTTTCAACTCCTCCATACCTTGGACAGGCTAGGCTAATCCCCTTCTGCCCTGCTTGGACAAGTGTTACAATGCTCTTTAGCTCGACTGTTAGTGGCCAGTGGCATCCCACACCATCAGTAAGCCTTGGCCCAAAGGCTCTCAGCTCTCTTGCTCTGTAGGTCGGAAAACCTAGCTCTGTGGACAGTTGCCTGGAGCACTCCAGCACCAAATTCTGTCTTAGTTTTTTAGTGCTGCTATAACAGAAATAGGAGTCCTGGTGTGGGGCTGTGGGTTAATGCGCCAGACTGCAAAGCCATTTGAGTTTCAAGGTTGGCAGTTCAAACTCACCAACTGCTCCTTGGAAACCCTGTACAGGGTCGCTATGGGTTGGAATCAACTCGACAACACTAGGACATAATAACATAACAGAAATAAGGAGCTCTGGTAGCATAGTAGTTACCAGTCAGGCTGCAAATATTAAGGTCAGCAGTTCGAAACTACCAGCCACTCCATGGGAGAAAGATGACGCTTTCTGCTCCTGTAAAGATTTACAGCCTCGGAAACCCTGTACAGGGTCGCTATGGGTTGGAACCAACTTGACGACACTTAACAACAAATAACAGAAATAACACAAGTGATGGGTTTAACAAACAAAAACTTACTCTCTCATAGTTTAGAAGGTTAGAAGTGCAAATTCAGAGTGCTAGCTCTAGGATGAGGCTTTCTGCCTGTTACAGCTCTTGAGGAAGGTCCTTATCTCCTTTCAATATCTGTGGTCCAGGCTGATGGATCATAAGAACTATAACCTCCACTGCTCTGAGATCAGTAGAACTAGATGGTGCCCAGCTGTCTACTGCTGTGATTGAGACCACAGTAGAAAGTCCTGGACAGAATGGAAGGAAAAAAAAATGTAGAAAAAAATTCATAATCATAATAAAGACCAGGCTTACTGTTCTGATAGAGACTGGTAGAACACCTCCTTAGACACCTTTCAAACCTGGAACTGAACTCATCCCTGTGCCTCAGTGTTTAGCCTAACAATAGACAGGCCTATAAAGGGAATAATAATACCAGAGAGGAATATACACCTCATTACAATCAACAATAAGAGATCAAAAGGGCAAAACTAACCCCAAAACAAAACTCAGAAGGCAGAATGGGGCAGGAAAGAAAAATGAAAGGAAATTGTAAACCCAGGAAGGAACTGAGAAGAGTGCTCTTACATTGATGGGTTTACAACCAATGTTATATAATAAAATATGTATAAATGTTTTAATGGAGAACTGACTGGCTCTGTAAACATCTACCCAAGCCACAAGCTTTTTGTTGTTGTTGTTTTTTTAGTCAATGATAAAATATAGAAGTTTTAAAACTCTCTGGAATATTCTACTGTGTGTATTTTTAACATCAAAAATATATTAAATGACAAGATTAATTAGGGAATGGGGGGAGGAGCCCTGGTGGTGCAATGGGTTAAAGATTGGACTTTGTGGGAGAAAGATGAGGCTGTCTGCTTCCGTAAAGGTTCACAGTGTCAGAAACCCTATATTGGCTTCCTATGAGTTGGAATCAACTTGTTGGTGGAGGATGGGTCTATTGGTGGTGACGACTCAATAGATTGTAGTTCTACATTGAAACAAAACAAAACCAAAAAAAGCATTCCCCCTCTTAAAGCACTCAGCTGATAGTATTTGATAAATCATTGCAATTGTTGCTCTTGTTGTTAAGTGCCGTCGAGTTGGTTCCGACCCACAGCGACCCTGAACAGGGTTTCCGAGGCTGTAAAAGTTTACGGGAGCAGAAAGCCTCTTTCTCCTGCGGAGCAGCTGGTAGTTTCGAACTGCTGACCTTGCGATTCACAGCCCAATTTGTAACTGCTACGTTACCAGAGCCCCTTTGCAATGGTCACATAGAACTTGAAGACAATACTCATGATTATGGGAAGAATGTTAAGGAAATTTGCTGTTATTGAGTCAGTTCCGACTCATAGTGACCCTGTTTAGGGTTTCAGAGGAGTGGCTGGTGAGCTTGAACTGTCAACCTTACCGTTCAAACCAACCTTGCAACCCAGTGCATTAACCAACAGCGTCATAGTTTACAAATACAGGATCAGAAAATATTCAGGATTTAGATTTTTGGTAAGGACAGCTCTTTCTATGTTGTATCCTCAAGGTCGGCAGTTTGAAACTACCAGCCGTTCTGTGGGAGAAAGATGAGGCTTTCTGTTCCCGTAAAGATTTACAGCCTCGGAAACCCTGTATAGGGTCACTATGAGTGGGAACTGACTTCACGGCACATAACAACAATAATATCCATAGGCAGGTCACTTTTTGGCTCTCTAGCCCCTTGCCCTGGCCTCTGTTCCCCTCAGATAATGTTACAAAGCTCTTTTAGTACAGCTGATAAATGCCCAAGGGGCACTACACTACAGTATAAGCCTCAGCCTGAAGGTGCTCAGCTCTACCTCCCCCAATTAAGTGCCTGGAGGTACCACACTCCACAAACCAGCCTGTTGCCAAAAGGCACTCAACTTTACTTTCTCCATGTGCTTGGCAGTCTACCACTCTGTTACTTTTCTTGTTGGCAGTGAGAGACTTCCACCTGCTTTTGAGAGGGCTTATTTTATACCCATGTTAGAGTTCCAAGTTTTCACAACTAACCTTGTTAACAATCACTCACAACTGAATCATATAATCCATCAGCATCTCCCCCCACATTCTCTTACTCAGAGCCATCAGGAAAGAAGTTGCTTGGTGGGAGTTTACAAAGACTAAAGACTAAGGATTTCTGGTACCATAGTGGTTATGAGTCGGACTGTTAACCTCAAGTTTAGTAGTTTGAAACTACCAGACAGATGAGGCTTTCTGCTCCTATAAAGATTTACAACCTCGGAAACCCTATTCAGTAACCTCATAGGCATACGAAAGCTAGACAGTGAATAAGGAAACCCTAGAAGAATTGATGCTTTTGAATTATGGTGTTGGAGGAAAATATTCAAAGTGCCATGGGCTGCCAAAAGAACCAATAGATCTGTTTTGGAAGAAGTGCAGCCAGAGTGCTCCTTGGAGGCCAAAATGGCCAAACTTCGACTCTCATACTTTGGACATATTGTCAGGAGGGACCAGTTGCTGGAGGATATCATGTTTGTTAAGTTAGAAGGTCTGAGAGAAAGAGGAAGACCCCCAATGAGATGGATTGGCCAAGTAGCAGCATCAATGGACTCAAGCGTGGCAACAGTAGTGAGGTTGGCCTAGGATTGGGCAGTGTTTTATTCTGCTGTGCATAAGGTCGCTATGAGTATAGTAGTGACTCTATGACACCTAACAACAACGAATGAGTTGGAACTGACTCCAAGGCACACCACTACCACCATGGCTAGAAACGACTTAGATGATTCCCTACACCACAGTTAGCAATGAGTCAGATTTGTCTTGAAAGCAAATAGTTTCTTTCATTTGGGTACTTTGTATTGCTGTGGGTTAATGTGCAGTCCAGCAAGGTCAGTTTGAATTGCAAGATCGGCTGTTCAAACTCACCAGTCGCTCCTCAGAAACCCTATACAGGGTCACAATGAGTTGGAACCAACTCAGTGGCACTTAAACAACAATTGATGTGAAAATGTTTGCATCAGAACTGTACATATTCACTGAGGCATTTGCTTAAACAGAGGGGTGAGAAGATATTTAAATACAGTTTGGGAATACTAAAGTGTTTCTATGCTCATTTTCAAATGAAGTGTATATATCTTAAAGTGCTTTTGTCTCCCTTATCATTCCTTGTTGTTATTAAGTGCCATCAAGTCAGTTCCGACTCATAGTGACCTTGTATAGGGTTTCCAGGGAATATTTGGTGAGCTTGAACCACTGACCTTGTGGTTCAAACGACTTTGCAGTCCAGCCCATTACCCCACAGCGCCACACCAGAACTCCTTAGGTCATTGTATAATATCTGTCTTAAAGAAGGCAAAAGTCACAGTTCTGGGTTGCTTTTTTTTTGTATGTTTACTGCTCTTAAAGATGTTAATTCTGTATATCTTTGTTTAACACTAAATAGTAAATGCATATATGCTGTATATTAACAAAACAATAGTAATCTCAGGTACTTTAGCCTGATACTATTTCCTCTGAATGCTCCTTCTTGTTCTATAACTAAAATCAGGTAATTAATTTTTATTTTTATAAAATCAAATTAATGCCTTTTAAAGTCCAGCATCTGTTTTATATATTTTCCACACCTGTGACAAGATGATTTCAACCATTCACTTATAAAAAAGAAACACATTGTCAGCGGGTACCCCAGCTTTGAAGCCTACGCCCTATTTTTTGCCCAGTAACCATGTGAAAAATACCAATTACTGAAGCTTTGAGAAGAATGAAGTTACTTGTAAAACTAGTATTCATACAAAAAAGGCTCTCTAAATCTAAACCATACTCAAATGCACTAGACCAAATCTGTGTAACATAAACCTTTCAAGATCAATGTAGCTAAAAAAATTTATCCATGATTTGGGAAGGCAGCTTTAACAAAACAGTATTGTTAAAAATAACTAAAGTGAAACAGCTGGCAACCAATCTGACAAACATGTACCGTGACAGGAAGCTATGTAACTCAGAGTACCTTAGTGAATATTCAGAGTAAATATGAGCAGACTGTTACATGCTATATTTCTAGTACACTTTTAATAATATTTTAATTCACATCACATATTTTAACAACTGAAATGATGGAATTTCCAAATATTTGACCTAAATCAAAGTACCCTTTCAGTAGGATTGAAAATCATGACTAGCTCAGATCTTGATGAAAGTGTAATTTAGTTATGGTACAGTATGTATTAAGAAAGACAATGTATTTTTCACTTTCACTATTAGAAAAGTAGAACCAGGAAGAGTGTAAATCTGAGTGCTCTAGTATAATGATGAAGATGCCTATTGTCAGGTGGACAGGCTGTGGAGTGGGCATCACTAGAGAATGGCTTTGGGGCCGTGCAGTAGCTTGCTTTCTAACTCCCAGCTCGGTCGCTTTCCAAGCTATCGAATGAATCCTTAACCTTTCTGTGCCTCAGTTTCTAGAACTGTGAAAGTATGTAACCTCCTAAGGTTGTTCTAAGATTTAAGTGAGTTAAGACTGAAGAATTCGCAGCAAATTACTAACACAGGAGAAAAATTTAATAATGTTGGCAATATAATCCAGCATAAGCAGACATTTTTTCCCTCAGAATTTCCCCTCCATCATTCTTTCTGCCTACCCTCATATTTTCCCTTCCTCTTTAATTTTCTGTTCTTTATATTCTCTCTAATTCACTAATTCCTTTGGAGTTCTCTGCTCTTTCTGTTTTTACCTTCTTTTTTTTCTTCCACATTACTCCATGATTTTGTTTTCAAACTTTTATACCTCCAGTACTATT
>NW_006408679.1:7807087-7810171 GCF_000296735.1 Chrysochloris asiatica | reverse complement strand
GGTTCACAAGAGTATTGAACATTGTAGGACTTAGCTTGCAGCTTCATTGCTGTTTTTCCCTCACTTCCCCTTATCGGTGACGAATGTGGTCACCAATCAGAGCATGTACTCCCATTGAGTCTTAGTTTTGGAAGGGGGTTTGCATTGAGGAGACCTGGCCACTCGCCTTGATGTCTCCTGGGCGAGCAACTTGCTTGTTCTTGTAGTAATCAGTTGGACTGCGGTTATTGTTTTGTATTTTTCCTGTTGGTCTTTGTTTCAGGAAGAATCCTCTGTTCTTCTAGCCACTCCAGACTGGTCTGCTTGTCCTTTCAAGTGGAAATTTCCCACCTCAGAAGATTCTGGATGGTGTTCAGGATTCCACCTATAGTCTTATGTATTGCAGAGGCTCCGCAGGAAGCCTCCTTCACTGGGCACGTTGTAGCCCCATTTTAGGCATTCCAATCTATTATAGGCAGAAAGATGCACTTACAAGCTTTCTATGGTGATATTTCTGGCTATTCCTTTCTCTCTCCCTCCAGTGCCTATTTTATAATGATATGCCAGGGAAACCAAGATTCAAAAGACAGCCAAGTATCCTAACATTATTTCCCCCTTTTTGCTCATTCCAACCATGTCTCAATCCCTGTATCCCAGAGCCCTGTTGTTCCAAGGTTGTGCATGTAATCATTATTTACCTCTGTCCCAACTTAGCCTTCCGCTCCCTCCTCTCACCCACCCCCACATCCCGGTAACCAGTAAAGAATACCCCCCACCTTTAGTATGGGTTCTTTTTCTTAGTCTTTTACAATGGTGTTCCTGTGCATTATTGCTCCTTTTGTGACTAATTTCACTCAACATAATGTCCTCAAGGTTCATCCGTGTTATGCGGTGGCTTGCAGCTTCCTTGTTCTTCAAGGTAGCATAATATTCCATTGTGTGTATATACCACAGTTTGTTTATCCATTCTTCAATTGATGGGTATTCTGGCTGTCTCCATCTTTTTGCTATTGTGCTATCTCCATCTTTTGCATAGTGCTGCTATGAACATTGGTGTGCATATATCTACTTGTGTTATGGCTCGTATTTCTTGTGGGTAAATACCAAGTAGAGGAATTGCTGGATCATAAGGTATTTCTATTTCCAACCTTCTGAGGAAGCGCCATATTGCTTTCCAGAGAGGTTGGACCATTTTGCAGTCCCACCAGCAATGCAGAAGTGTCCCAGTCTCTCCACATCCTTGCCAACATTTATTGCCCTCTACTTTTTTGATGTGTGAAATGGTATCTCGTTGTTTTGGTTTGCATCTCTCAGAGTTACTCTTAGCTGGGTATCTTTGAATATGCATTAGAGCCCTGAGCACCTCTGAAATTGTACACAAAATTTTATGTATATATATTTTCTAGGGAGGGGTTCTCTAGTCCTTTACACCAGGTTTTTGGAAAATTTGACACATTCTTCAGGTTAAGAACTACTGTTCCAGATATTAACTATCCTTCCCTCCCAAATCATTTGTTGGGCCTCTGGCGACTCCTTATTGATAGTAGAAAAGTTTCTCCCATTAAAAGGAACCCTGGTAGCATAGTGAGTTATGAGTTGGGCTGCTATCCACAATGTCAGAAATTCCAATCTATCAGCCACTCCATGGGAGAGAGATGAAGCTTTTGTTCCTGTAAAGATTCACAGTCGTGGAAACCCCATACAGGGTTGCTGTGGGTTGCAACCAACTCCACGGCACATAACCATCACCACCCCTTTCCATTAAGCTTATCCTGGTGTGGTGCTATAGGATAAACACCGGACCACAGGTTGATTTCAGCCGCAAGGTGGTGGTTCAAACCCACTAGTAACTCCTCAGAAATCCTATACATGGTCATTACGAGTCGCAACCAACTTGATAGCACTTAACATACAAGAAACAGTATTCCACACTGTGTTCTCTATGCTCAGAGCATACATGAGGTCTGCACTATGGTATTATAAACGAACGTCATTCCTAGAAGTAATTAATTTTGAATCATTCCTAGGTAATTTATTAATATTCGAATGCAGTATTGTTGGTGTTATTAAGTGCCATTGAGTCAGTTCCAACTCAGTGATCTTGTGTAGGGTTTCCAAGGCTTTTTAACTTTGTGGGAGAAGGAAGTCTCTTTCTCCCGCAGAGTGACTGACTAGTGGATTTGAACCGCCGGCCTTGTAGTTCACAGTCCAGTGCTTATCCTTGGAGCAACTGTACTCCCCTTGAATGCAATTGTTGGTGCCATCAAGTTGATTCTGACTCATAGCAACCCTGTGTAGACTTTCTGAGGAGCAACTGGTGAGTTTGAACTGCTGACCTTGCGCTTCAAACCAACCTTGAAGTCGAGTGCTTATCCTATGGTGCCACAACATAGTTTAAAAAAATATGTAGTGGTTTCACAGAGACATTGTTCATACCACAAAGAATTATTTTCCTAGTTTAAAATATTCATAACACTAGCCAGCCAATTTAGACCAAAGTAGATATGCTGCTTATTTTAATTTTATTTCTTTTCTTTGTGATGCACACAAGCCAACTAGAAACCAAAGGATTCACTATTTAGGAGGCTAATTATCCAGAGGGGAAAAAATATTTGGAATTAGTTATAAATTCAGTAAGAAAAAAAATTCCAGATTGACAGCATTTGGGGTTTTCATTAAAGCCTTTGAAGACAAACATCCCAAGTATAATAAAACAGTGATGTGGACTTTCAGTGAATTTTTCCTAGTTGGTTAAAGAGCCAAAGTTAATTTTTTTTTTCCCCACCCCAACCAAATTCATCATTCGCATGAATCATCATGACAGCCTGAAAAACTTAGAACTCCTCTAGGAAGAGGAGATAGCCGAGTAACACATTTTTTTACACATCCCATCATGTGTAACTGTCTTGAGTAGGAAAATATTCCTCTGAAAATAGCACATCTTGCATATCTGTAGCAATAATTTTCAAAAAGAAATCTTACTGGGAGATAATCAAACCAGATGAACAAACACAAGCCCTTTACTCCCTTATACCACCCCCCATTTTTTTTTAACTGTTGATAATCAACCTTGGTTGGTTATCAATATGTTAAAACATGGCTAAT
>NW_006408679.1:7766881-7805262 GCF_000296735.1 Chrysochloris asiatica | reverse complement strand
CCAGCCCTTCCTCTTTTCTCTCTCATCTTAAGGTGAACGGGAGTCAGTGGACTGTGGTTGAACTCAGCCCTTTTTTTCATTGCTGCGTTTCCCCCTCTTCCATTCACCAGTAGACCAGTGTAGGTTGCCAGCAAGTTTACATGCCTGCTCCTGTGTTCCTTTTGAATTTCAGTCTTGGAGGGGTGGGGGTTGTCTTAAAGGCACTTGATTGCTTGCCTTGATGGCTTCCCAGTGAACAACTTGCTTGTTGTAGTAGCTAATCATACCTGCCATTTTTGTTTTGGGTTTTTCCTGCTGATCTTTCTTTGAATATATATCTTTGTTGTTCTAGCTGTTCCAGGCTGGTCTGCTTGCCCTTTCTAATGGGAATGTCCAACTTCAGAAGGTTGTTTTTGGTTGTTTTGTTTTTTTTTGACATTTTATTGTGAATTATGTGATAGTTTATATGGGAGAATGTTAGCTTTACATTCATCCTGCCTTATATTGTTTCATTGCCATGATTACAATCCCCTCCATGTATCATCAACCAACCAAAGAGTATACCATGCAAGCTTCAGAAGGTTCTTGATGGGGCTCAGGATTCCACCTAAGGTCCTATTCACTGCAAAGGCTTCGCAAGAGGCCTATTTCACTGGGCAAGTTCTAGACCCCCTGTTAAGTATTCTAATCAGTTATAGGCTGAAGATGGGCTTACAAGCTTTCTGTAATCATGCTTCCTGACATTCCTTTTTATGCCACTGAAGTGTCTATTTTACAGTAGTAAGCAAGGGAAACCATTAATTCATAAGACAGTCAAGCATCTTAGCATTATTTCTCCCTTTAAGACTATGCCTCGATCCCTGTATCACAGAGCCCTGTTGTTCCAAGCTTGTGCATGCATCACTATTTACCTCTGTCCCATTTAGTCCATGCAAACCTGTCTGTGTTCCCCTATCTACCTTGTTCTCCTACCCCTTGTGTAGTTCCCTCCCCAACACCGGAACTAAGATGTGTCTACCCTCTTTTATACAAGCTTTTTGAAGTTCCCTCCATAATACACACACACACATACACGTTTGTGTGTGTGTTGTTTATGTTAAGTACTGTAAAGTTGTTTCACCTCCTAGTAACCCTGGGTTTCTGAGGCTGTAAATCTTTGAGAGCAAAAAGTTATCTTTCTCCTGTGGTATATGTATGTATTTATATTGTTGTCAGAGTCCTGATGTGACACTGTAGGATAGGCACTGAATCACAAGGTTAGTTTGAACAACAGTATCAGTGGTTCAAATCCCACAGCCGCTCCTTGGAACCTCCTATACAGGGTCGCTGTGAGTCAGAACGGACTATGGCTTCCTCTTTTTTTGCGGACCCTCCTACTTAAACAAGCATGATGTCCTTTTCCAGGGCCTGGTCCCTCCTGATAACATGTCTGAAGTATGAATAACAAAGTCTCACCATCTGGTTTCTAAGGATGTGCTTCTTTCAATAAAGATTTGTTTGTTCTTCTCACAGTCCATGGTACCTTTAATATTCTTTTCCAACACCATAATTCATATGCATCCATACTTCTATGATCTTCCTTATTCGTTGTCCAACTTTCACATGCATATGAGGCAATTGAAAATACCATGTACCATGGCTTAGATCAGGCACACCTTACGCTTCAAATGACCTTGACGTTGATTGCTTATCCTGTGGTGCCACACCAGGTCATGTTCCTCTTAGTAGACAGGAAACAGGGAAAAGAAATACTCAGGTTCCAGACTTCTAGAGCTTTGTAAAGCCTGGGCACCTGGTGTGGCACTGCGGGTTAATGCGCCAGTCTGCAAAGCCGTTTGAATTGCAGGGTCGGCAGTTCAAGCTCACCAGCTGCTCCTCGCTATGGGTTGGAACTGACTCGACAGCCTGTTAGAAAGGTTAGATTTAAATAATTTCTTTTTAAAGCCCTGAAAACTTGTCTTCTAAATTTTTTACCAAAATAGAAAAAATATATTATGCTCATTAGAATATCCTAGTGATGATAATGAAAGAGACTATAAATGAAGATAAACAACCTGAGCTACTCAGAAAGGAGCCCATTTGTACCAGTCCTGAGTCTTCACTTTTGCAGGGTTCACACATGGATGCCATTGTCATGTGTCAGCAGTATCACTGGGTGGGTCAGCGTACTGCATAGACCAGAGCATTCTGGCTTTCATAATTGATCTTACTTGTTTCTAAGTGCTTTCTATGCTTAGTGAAACCAATTTTAAGGAGCTGGCTAGCTGTGTTTTGCTGTGTGAAATGCTTCCTCCCTTTTATTTCAAACCCTTTTCTCCCTACCCTTTGAAGATATTTTGACTAACTCAATTTTTGCACAGTACTAAGAGTACCATAATTTATAAGCTATGAAGGTCTGTGATTTGAATGCTTCCTACCTAATGAGATTGGAATTTTTCTCCAATTATAGGAGAGGCAAAGCAATCATTCTCCAGTTTCAAAAAAAAAAAAAAAAAAATGCAGCTGCTTGCAATAGGAGAGCTAAAGTAGCAGAACATTTGATATTGTGAAAAATATGTCCTGGGGGAAAAGGCTTTTCTGTTCAAAAAGATATTACTTTATTTAGCTTGGCAGCTCTAGGGTATACAGACTTTGAGCCCCATCAGTGTCACTTATTTTTTTATCAAGTTCAAATGGGAAAATTGAAAACTTTATTCTGACATGTAATCCTTTATTAGATCTCATATAAACCTTCGGCTGCAAGAGCCTACATGTTACTTTGAAAAGTGGAATAGGCACATTCCACTTTTGGTGGATCAGTGTTGAGTTTTCAGAATTCTTAGCAAATAGCAGAGCTACAGCCAAAAATTCCTCCACTGATACTCCTTCCGGCCCAGATGAAACTAATAGTTCCAGGCTGTGTTTCTGTCATTCATTACTAATCCAGGTATGGCTACTTACTGTTTTTAATTTTCTTTTTCTGAACATCAAGGCAGTGTTTGCCTTTTTCCCATGAGAAGTCAATGAAAATGTGCCTGGAATTCCAGCAGCTGGAGATAGTGGGCCTTTTCCACACACACACAACAAGGCTTTGTTCAAGGACCAGTATAGATAAGAGCTTGATGATAGACACATAGTAGGGCACTGAGGGAAAAAAAAGGATGTATTTAGGGATTTGCCCTAAAATTTTAAAAGCTGGTGTCACAGAAAGCAACTGTTTAATACAAAATATCCATCGATGCCACTTGTCATTTGGGGGCAGAATGCTGAAAGAATGCTTATGTTTATTGTAATTTTTTTAGAAGTAGTCACAATATTATCAGCAATTACCCTTCTGTTTACATCTAGCCAGAATTTTCCATTTTTAAACTGGTGTAATTTACATTTAAAAAGAGTTTGTTACAAAGATTTAGGAATTGGATGGTTCTGGCTTATAGCTCAGGTAATTTCATGACCTTGTTATTGTTGTTAGCTGCTATCAAGCTCATGGTGACTCCCATGCAGAGTGATAGGAAATGTTACTCGGTGTTGTGCCATCTTCTCGATCAATTGGGTATGGGAACCATTGTGATCCATGGGGTTTTTATTGACTGATTTTTGAAAGTAGATCTCCAGGCCTTTTTAGTCCATCTTAGTCTGGAAGGTGTCCTGAAATGCATGCAGCATTATAGAAACACACAAGTCTCTTCTGATAGATGGGTGGTGGCTGCGCTGGTAAGGTGTGCATCCTTGTTCTCCTCTGTGACTTCAGGCAACTAATCTGGGATCTGAGTTTGTTTTTAGGATAATAGATTATGGAGTTGGTCTATAGATTAATATTATAGGAAAATGAAGTGTTTATACAAGGCCAAGGATATATTGGTACTTAGTAAGTGGCAGATTATATATTTATCATTAACTAAGCAATGATCTTTTTATTTTTCTATTTACTTATCTACCTACTTACATGTATTTATCTTGTCCTCTTTTGTTAATCCTTTTCTGTTCTGTTGCAAATACATGTTATTTTTACATGCCATCGAGTCAGTTCTAACTCATAGCGACTCTGCATAGGGTTTCTGAGGCTGTATAAAGTTGAGGCTTTGTAGGAGCAGAGAGCCTCATCTTTCTTCCACACAGTGGCTGGTGAGCTTGAACCACTGTTTTTGTGGTTCTCAGTCCAGTGCTTATTCTATGGAGTATAATCATTAAATGTAGTGGACAAAAAAAAAGGTTTGCTAATTATCTGCTAAGAAGTTTCCAGTGTCGTCATTACAGTGCGATTTTCAGTGTGATCATTTGTAAGCAATGAAAGTCACACTAACAGTAGCTATCACTCTTGGGAAAACTTAATTTGCCAGAGTCACAGACCAGTGGTGTATATATAGTTGTTCAGTTAAGTCAGTCTGACTTATAGTGACCCTGTATAGCGTGTTCGAGGAGCATCTGTTGGGTTTAAACTGCCAACCTTGTGGTTATAAGTCCAGTGCTTACCCTACAGCACTAGTATACAATTGCTGTTTTTAAATGTCCTTGAGTCAGTTCCAACTCTTAAAGACCTGTCTTGGGTTTCTAAGGAGTAGTTGCTGTGTTTGAACCACCAGCTTTGTGGTTCAAACTGACCTTGCTTGTCAAATGCTTATTCTACAGTACCATACCAGGACTCCTTCCATTTGTTGTTAAAGTGCCACAGGGTTGGTTCTGACCCATTGTGACCCTGTATAGGGTTTCCAAGGAGCAGCTGCTGAGATTTAACCCACAGCACCACGGGTGCGCAGAATTATTTGAACTGCAAGGCTGGAGATTCAAACCCACCAACCTACCACAACCGCTCCTTGGAAACCCTATAAGACCACTGTGAGTAGGAACCAACTTAATAGCACTTAACCTCTATCTAAATAAAAAATCATGAATTCATATAGAATATTCCAGTTCAAGCCCAGCACCACAGGGTTGATTGAGTCTTCTTTCCATGAATAGCTCCCATCTCCAACAGGGTAGAGAGGTGACTCTGAGTTATTGTTTTGTATCCCTAGTATCTTGCCCAGGCCTTGGTGCTAGGTGATTTAAAAAAAAACATGTTTTAATGATATGAATGAATGAATGAAGAGTTAGGTGTTGTCTTTGTTTCCTCACTGCTGTGACCAAGGCTTAGTGTTATCTCAGAGTTGAATAAAACTTTGTTAAATAAATGGTCCTTTTTTCCTTCCCTTTTAAACCATACGAGATTATCATTCCACATGTATACTCTTACCTGTTACCATTTAAAATATGAATACAGATAAATTATTCAACTGATGTAAACAGTTGATTTTTCTTTTTTGTAAGAAAAATTATAAATAAAAATTCTTTTTAAGGAAAATAATTCCGTTTGTTTTAATAAAACCTAGATAGTCAGCAACATTGAAAAGATTTTACTATTTTTAATTACCAAAAGTGTAGTTTACAGACTTAGCCACATTTTTCACATTTGTCTACTCTGGGGATGTGAAATATGTTCTTCATCTAAATTCTCTTCCAATACCCCCATCTGTCAGGCAAAAAGAATTCCCGCTTCACTACTGCTTGTTATTAAGTTGCTATAAACTAGAATGCTTGAAGGTAATTTATGAGCAATTGACTAGAAATTTCTGATCACCTGAAGCCTCATTCCCAAATTATATTAACTCAGTGAGCAATCTGGAGGTGGGGAGGTGCTGTTTTATGCACCCATGACCTCAAAGGTTATAGATTTTACTAGGGTAGCCTTTAATGATGATACCTTTTGAAGTAAAAAGTTTAAAACTCCTGGAAACATTGATTTTTCTCTCTAGGGTAGTTAAAACAACTGCTCTGCTTACAAAATCATTCCTAGAAACTTGTTCAAAAACAACTCTATCCTTTTGTATTTTTGCTGTTTCTACTTTAGTGTAGTGGTTACAAATAGGGCTGTGAATCACAAGATCAGCAGTTTGAAACTACCAGTTGTTCCATGAAAGAAAGATGAGGCTTTCTGCTCCCATAAAGATTTACAGCTTTGGAAACCCTGTACAGGGTTGCTATGAGTCGGAACCGACTGTGTGGCACATAACAACAACAACTTACCTAAAAAAGGAGCTCTGGTAGCGTAGTAGTGGTTACGAATTGGGCTTCTAACCTCAAGGTTGGCAGTTCGAAACTACCAGCTGTTCCATGGGAGAAAGATGAGGTGTTCTGCTCTTGTAAAGATTTGCAGCCTCGGAAACCCTGAACACCAGGGTCACTATGAGTTGGAACCAACTCCATGGTACTTAACTTACCTAAAATTTGTTAGGAGTTCTGGTGTGGCATTATAGGATAAGCAGTGGGCTCCAAGTGGCAAGGTCAGCGGTTCAACCCCACCAGCCGCTCCTTGAAAACCCTATACATGGTCTCTGTGAGTTGAGTCAGGTTGACGGCAACTTAGCACAGTATGTTAAATGTGGACTGAGCATGGTAGCTTTTAGTAGACAATTCATAATGCAGGCCTTTAGCTGTTTCTCACAGGTCAGAAAACTAGCAACGGAGGGAAAGAACAAGGGCTTCAATTTAACACACTGTAAGACTTTTCCACTAAATTGACTGGGAATTCATATTCTGAATATTGTGTTTTAAGACGTTTTTATCCCACTTATCTTCTTTAATGTGAGTTAGTGGGAAGATCAAAGTCTAGGGCTTTAAAAATGAATAGGAAAAGCCGAGTTAAAGAACTTTGGTCTTTAAAGCCTCTCCTATTTAAAGAAATGCTAAGTGCAACCTTCTTGTCCAAGATTGCACTTTTAAAAACAAAATACTTTGCATGCCGTATTTTAAATATACAATTAAACTCCCCAGAATTGTTGCCCAGAATACTTTGGAGGCAATTTTTTGTTACATTAGTGATTTTCTCCTTAACATTTTAGCTAATTTCTATCAGAAATTGCTTCAACATCAGCCTAGTATTACTGATTTTTATACACCTGCACACAGATTTGAGTCTTGGTGTGGTGCTGTGGGTTAATGTGTTGGACTGCAAAGTTAGTTTGAACTGCAAATCGGTGATTCAAGCTCACCTATAACCCTATAAGGGTCACTATGGATTGGAACCTACTCATCAGCACTCAACACACACAAATTTATTATACTCTTTTTAAGGTCTTGTATTAACTATTAGATAAGGAGCCCTGTCGGTGCTGTAGGATAAGCACCGGACTACTAACTGCAGGGTCAACAGGTCAGGAGAAAGATGAGGTCATTTGCTTCCATAAAGCTTTGCATTCAACAAACTCTACATAGGGTCTCTGTGAGTTTGAATTGACTGGATGGCAGTGAGTTTGGTTTTGTTTCCCAAAATCTTTCTCCTAGTCATGGTTATGTTTCTGTTTTCACTTAGGATTTTTAGTTCAGGGCACCCTATTGCAACCCATCATCACAGAGTCCTGTGATGTCTCTACCTGCTGGCCATTTCCATTTTAAACAAATGATAAACCTACGAGCCGCTCCCAGGAAATCCTATGTAGGGTAGCTGTGAGTTGGAGCTGACTCGATGGCACTTATGGGGGAATGGGGTTTTCTGCTCCTGTAAAGATTTACAGCCTCTCTATGAGCTGGAACTGACTTGGTAGTAAGGAGCAGCAGCAGCAGCAGCAGCAGCTACAACATAGGGAGTGGGGAAGCACCATTGGGACAGTAGTATTTTCTCTCATTCACTCCCTTTATCCTTACCACCATCCTTCTGGCTTTCCAGGAGAATGCAGTCTCAGAAATTTGATCTGAGTATGCAGTATTCCTGGGGTAGTTTCATTTTCCTTCCTCTTTACATGTTTTACAGTGAGGCCTAGATCAGGCATATTAAAATCCACATAGATTTTAATGTCAATCATGAACTGCAGGTAGTTGCGGATATTCAGTCGGTTTGCAAAGCCTCTTGGCCCTTGCAGTTGCTAAGAAATATCAAGGTTGAAGTGAATATGAATTGTTTTTTAGTCTTAAAAATTAAGCAGAATACTTGTAAAGCATGAATTATGAATCTTTAAAAAGGCACATAAAATTTACATTAAGTCTATTTTTTCTACCCAGTTCTCCTGTAATGGAAATATTATAAGTGGATGACTTTTAACTGCAACCCTGTATGAATTTCCAAAGAGCGGCTGATGGATTTGAATCGCCGACTTTGTGGTTAGTAGTCCAGTGCTTATACTACAGTGCCACACCAGGACTCCAGAGGACCAACTCAGGGGGAAGGTTTTCTCTTTGCTGGCTCAGGAGGAAGGATTTGTGTCTCCTCAGGGCCTCTAGTTCCTTGGAGATCTCCATGTGTCTTGACATCTGTTTTACCCATCTCTCCTGTGCTCACATATTTGATCTTTTACATCTCAAAAGTGATCAAGATATACCCTACTGTAATCGTGCCTCATTAACATAACAGAGACAGACCATTCCTAAGTAGAATTACAACCACAGTCATGTGGTTAAGCCTAGTAGAGCCCTCTCCTAATCACAGCAACACTTTATGGGGTTTCTGAGAACCCTGAAGTTAGCAGTCTAATGCTTATCATCCTCAAGTACCACACTAGCCCACAGGCATAGAGGTTAGGATTTATGTCACATATTTTGAGAAGCAGTTCAAACTCACCAGCCTGCTCCTCAGAAACTATACAGGGTCTCTGAGTCAGAACCAACTGCAAAGCACTTAACAATTCAGTCCTTAAATAGGTTCAAAATGGGGAGGCCCATTTTGAATTAGAAAATAATCTCAAGTGCAAAACAATACCATTTTAGTGATGGGAATCTACTACCATCAGTTTGCTGTACAGTGGTGGCTTGTGTGTTACTGTGATGCTGGAAACTGCTACCAGTAGTTGACACTGTGGGAGGGTCACCCATGGTATACAGGTTTTAGTCAAGCTTCTAGACTGAGATAGATAAGGAAGGAAAGCCTGGCAGTGAAATTAACCCAGTGAAAACTCTGTGAGCCACAACAGAACACTATCCGATAAATTATCCACAAGGATCAATTGCTAGAGTAAGACGTCGTGTCTGGTGAAGTAGAAGGCCACTGAGGAAGAAGGAGACCCTCAGTGAAAGATTGTCCCAGTAGCTGCAGTGGTGGGCTAGAACTTGTTGACAGTCCTGAGAATGACACAGGATTAAGAACCTTTTGTTCTGTTGTACATTAGGTTGTCAAAAATTGGATGGAGTTGACTCCACAGCATCTCACTCTGTTTGCCTGTTTAATTATGTAAGTAATGGGAATAGCCAAGGGAGGTTTTGGAATTTTTTTCACAGTTGTATCCCCAGTACAAGCAGAGTTCCTGCCTAATACATTGTAGATGCTCAGCGAAGATCTATTGAGTGAATGAATCTTAGAAGCTTTTGGTTTACTTTTCTTTTTTTTTTTAAATACAGGCAAAGAACCCGACTCTAGAAGCTGAATGGATGAAGCAGAAGCAGAGCCCAGATTCCCATTGCTTGGTAAGTATAATTTTATTGCTGTTCAACACTTAGTTCCAGTGATTACAGTTTAATGTACTAAGACAAACATGAGATTCTTAGGCATGGTGCCTCAATGAACTGACCATTAAAGCTGTGATTCATGTAGTATTTGTAAATAGATACTTATATATAATATTCTGTGGAGGCGCTTAGATATTTTTCTTGAATAAAAAATTTTTTAACATTGTTTATAGTGTTAATTTGTGAACTCTTTGTGCAGCTTATACAACAGTTCTTGTAATAAGTTTCATGCTCTGTGCTATCATAAGCCTATTATCAGTTGAGTATCAATGACTTTAGTTTGAAAATACAGAAGTGACCTTGTTGGAGAAGTTCATTATTAATAGGAGAAAATGGACCCCCAGAACAGTTAAGTGACTTGTCCAAGTCATATTGGTGGTTTATGGCAAAGCTAGTGTTAGCGCCTTGTCCAGTGTATATATTTGTTGCAAACACCTGACTTTTAACTCCCATGTGACAAGTCTGTCTTTGGTGCAGATTTATTTAGGCAATGATGTACATTTAAATAGGTGGCGTTAGGAAGCAGCCTTACATATAAAGTTAGTAAAGAGAAGCCTTTCTTTGCTTCCTGACCCTCAGACAGCATGCTGGTTATATAGTGGAATTAGTGAGACGGAAATATAAGGGTTCGGGAAGCACTTGAAAGGGGCTTGAATGTGTGTCAAGACAAGAATGGATGAATACATTATGAATAATTATGCTGTATCCATGCTGTATAATATATCTACTGATTTAAGGCATAGCTGTGAAACAAGTAAAAAAGGCAGGTTGCAGACTGGTTGGTCGTGGTTATGTGCCGTGGAGTTGGTTCCGATGCATAGTGACCCTGTAACAGGGTTTCCGAGGCTGTAAATTTTTACGGGAGCAGAAAGCCTCATCTTTCTCCCGTGGAACAGCTAGTAGTTTCGAACTGCTGACATTAAGGTTTGCATCATGTATTAATATCAGTTTTGAAAACAAAGGTAAAGCAAAACCCTATAAGAACATATATGCTTGTATATGTGGTGTTTGTATATATTTGTATAAGCATAGGATTCTTAGGCATACTAAGATTACTGAGGAATAGTAGGAGAAAGACCAACCATGGATATCAGATGCTCTTACATGTGGAGTACTTAAAGCAAAGGGAATAAATGACATAAAAGAGCTTGAACAAATTTCAAAGGGCAGCTTGAGAAGACAGAGTATTACAATGAAATGTGCAAGACCCGGAATTAGAAAACCAAGAGTAGAATGTACTTAACATTTCTTTAGGTGTGAAAACCAAATTAAAGAAAGCGTCAAGTTGCAATATTGAAGGATTCTATCGAGTCCTGGTATGACACTGTAAGGTAAGCAATGGATGGCTAAAAACAAGACCAGTAGTTCAAACCCATCAGCTGCTCCTCTTAAACCCTATAAGGGGCTTCTATAAATTAGCTTCTATAAGTGCTTCTAGATAGCACTTAACATCTAAAATATTAAATGACACACAAAGCATCAAAAGAAGATGGAAGGAAACAGAATCACTGTACCATAAAGAACTGGTTGACATTCAGTCATTTCAGGAGGTAGCATATGATCAAGAACTGATGGTACTGAAGGAAGAAGTGTAATCTCAGTATGCTCAAGAATTCTGTTTGAAAAAAGGATACCAAACCATCCTTCCCTACAACCCTCACTACTCAGCTAGCTTCAGTCATTCATTACAGTGGCCACAGAGAACTCAGACACCATACTTACAGTTATGGTGTTTATTTATTAGGGAAGCTAACAGGTTACAATTCAAGGTCAGGAATTCTCAGGGCACAGTTGTTCCCAATCGGGGCCACGTCTCTTCAGCTGTGCCCACAGACAGGCTTCTTTCTGCCCAGACAATGTTATAAAAATCTTTTAGGGTTGCTGATAAATGCCCACAGGACATATCACTCCACTATAAGTCTCATCCTGAAGGCACTTGATTCTATTTCTGTGGTCAGCAAACCCAGCTCCCCTAATTAAGTGCTTGGAGGCATCCTACTCTACAAGCAAGCCTCTTGCCCAGAGTCATTCCGCTTTACTTGCTCTGTGAGCTAGAAAGCCCCACACTTTTGTCTTGTGCTTTAGCTCTTGGCTCTGCTACTGCTCTTTGCCACTCCTGTGGTAACACAGCTTTCTGCCCCTGGGTTGAGGAGGTTCAGAACGCAGGGATCTCCAGGTTCAAAGCTCTACTCCTGTGGTTTCTTATTTGATGGTAATGAGATTCCCCCTCCTGCTTCTGAGATGACTCATTTTATACACATGCTAGAGTTTTAAGTTTTTATATGTAACTCTGTTAACATGCACAGCTGAATCATGTCATCCTATCAGTATCTTTTACCACCTTCTCTTACTCAGTCTCAATCAGGAAAAGAGTTGTTTACTGGGGGTTACAAAGACCAAGGCTACAAGATACATACTAAAGAATTCACTACACCACAGCTGCATTGACAAAAATAAAGCTTCAGAAATTGATGAAATACCGATTGATGTTTCAACAAATGGATGCATTGCTGCAAGTGCTCAATCATCTAGCTCTAGAAATTTGGAAGAAAGCTACCTAGCAGAGGTTCATATTTGTGCCCATTCCAAAAGAAAATTATACAGCAGAATGCAGAAATTATCAAACAGCATCTTTAACATCACCCCAAAACCATTGCCATTGAGTCGATTCCAACTCACAGTAACCCTGTATAGATTTTCCAAGACTGTAAAACTTTATAGGAAGAGACAGTCTCATCTTTCTCCTGTAGAGCAGCTGGTGGGTGTGAACCATCTGGTGTGGTGCTGTGGGTTCATGCGCCAGTCTGCAAAGCTGATTGAACTGCAAGGTTGGCGGTTCAAGCTCACCAGCCGCTCCTCAGAAACCCTATACAGGTTCACTATATGAGTTGGCATTGACAACAGCACTCAACAACCAAAAACTTTGCAATTAGCAGTCTGCTGCCTAACACTTAATGCCACCAGGTCTCCTTAATATCAGACAAGTAAGATTTTACAGATGGTAATTAAAAAATGGTTGCAACAGTACATTGACGGAACTACCAGAAATTTAGTCTGGAGTCAGGAAAGATGTGGGAGGAAGGCTATCATTGCTAACGTCAGATGAATCTTGGTTAAAAACAGAATACCTGAAAGATGTTTACCTGTGATTTACTGACTATGAAAAGGCATTTGAATGTGTGAGTGATAAATTATAGATTACAATGTCAAGAATGATCCTAGAACACTTCATTGTGCTCATGTGGAACTTGTACATGGACCATGAGGAACTGAAATAGGAGATACTGTGTGGTTTAAAACCAGGAATGGTGTGCATAAGTATGCTAAACCAAATCCTCTGAGAAACTCGACTATATAAAGAGGAACATGGCATCAAGATTGGAGAAAAGCTTATAGCAACCTATGATATATGCAGGTGACACAAATCTTGCTTGCTGAAAGCACAGAGGAATTGAAGCATAAGTGAATATCAAAGCCTATAGCCTTTAATATAGCCTATACCTCAGTGTAAAGAAAACAAATTCTCACACTGGACCAGAAAACAAAACACTATCATAATAAATGGAGCAAAGATTGAAGTTATCAAGAATTTCAGTTTACTTGGATCCATAATCTACACACATGGAAGCAGCAGTCATGAAATCAAACAGTGAATTTGCACTGAGCAATTCTACTGCTAAAGATCTCTTTAAAGAGTACAACAGTAAAGATATCAGTTTGAGGACTAAGGTGGGCCCATTGCAAACCATGGTATCTTCAGATGCTTCATATGCATGTGGAAGCATGTGAAGCGAATAGGGAAGACTGAAGAAAAGTCCGTATATTTAATTATGATGTTGAAGTAAACTATTCAAAGTACCATGGGCTTCCAGAAGAGGAAACAAACCTGGATTGGAAAAAGTACAATCAGAATGCACCTTAGTCGTAAGGATGACAAGACTTTGCTCATGTACTTTGGACATGTTATCAGGAAGATCAGTACCTAGAGAAGGACATCATGCTTGGTAAAGTAGAAAATGAGGAAGGCCCTTAAAGAGGTGGATTGACACAGTGGCTGCATGAATGGGCTTAAATAAAGCAACAATTGCTGGAGTGGTTCAGAACCTAATGATGTTTTTGTTTTTTGTCTAGGTGTACCTAGGGTCATAATTAGATGCAGCCAACTTGACGGCCATCTAACAACAAAAAAAATATGTTTGCTTATATTTGTATGAGCATGGAGGTATAACTAGGTTATAACATTTACCTAATGGAGTAAAATTGAGTGGGGACCAGTAACTTTCATTTTTCCTTATATCATTTAATTTGTTTCAAGAAGGGTGTATTTTGTTATTAAGGGCATCCAGCAAATCAAAATTAAAATGAATAAATTCATAGCTTTTTCTGTATTTATGCTTTGGTTTTGCTTTAATGAGTTTATGACAGTGAAATTGATATATACGAGGGGGCGTCAAAACATTTTTAGAAAAATGTAATGAAAAGACCGTTTTTTCTAGGAACTTATTTTGCAAGCCCCCTCAGAGTATTTCCCACAGAGCAACAGTGTAGATTATCCAGCTACTAACTCCTTTCTGAAAGTTTTTTCTAAGCTGAAATTCTATAGGAATAGTAACTAGACAGAAAAGAACATTGTGATGTTCAGTTGTCAAGATTCTTGATTTATACAGTAGTAAGCCTTTTTTCATCTTATTTCAGAAGTGTCACTTAAAGTAAGCTGATTAAAGTTAAGAGTATTTACAAGGGAAAGTTGAACATTGTTTTCATGCTAAAACAAAGCTACTACAACCTTATAATCCTTTTGATTCAATTAAAACTCCAGTGTGCTTTTTGCCAAGAAGTGAATTTCTCAGTGTAGTTATTACTTAAGAGAGTGGAAAAAAATAAACCACCCTAAACTTACTCTATTTTGTGACTTTTCAGAAGTTCTAAGGCTTTGGAGACTTCAATAACTCCAGCTTAGGGAAAATACTCTTGGAACTTTCCAACATTAGGGTGCCTCAGGTCTTAAGTGGCTGTTTTAAATCACAAGTACTAATAAAAGAAACATATTTTAATGTAGTACTCTTGTTAACTTTTGACCATTAGGATGCCTCACTTCTTCAGAGCTTGTTTTAAATCACAGGTATTATAAAAGAAACACTTTAATGTAAATATTTACAAATAGCTTGTTAGTCATAGCACTAACAAAGCAGTTCTTTACATAAAGTTTAAACACTTGTGTATTTCAAAACTCTAAGAAAAGACGAGTAAAACGACTTGACTAGTAAAAGGACTTAAGAATATATTAGGATGGAGAAAACATAATGTTGCTTTTTCTTCATTAAAGTAGTACCAAATTGATGTTTAAAGGTTATGGATTTATAACTAGGGACCTGATTCAAATACATTTTTAACAAGAGAATTCTTTCTCTGATGAGTTAGTAAAACTTTTAGAAACCATGACCATTTGATCTAAGAACTCATGGTAACTTAAAGGTTTAGTTGACTCAATACAAAAGAACAAAAGAAACTGTACATGATGGAACAATTATGAGAAAAAAAATAGAAGGATCTTGTCTTTGTTTTAAGAGATTAACTTTACAGGAAAGGACATTAGGATAGCTCAGTACAGGGCAGTGTTTCTTGTTGTACATAAAAGTTGGAAGAACTACAGTCAGTCATAATGCTCCTTGGAAGTTAGGATGGCCAAAATTCATCTGTCATACTTCAGAGATGTTATCAGGAAGGACTAGTCCCTGAAGGAGGACATTATACTTGGTAAAACGGAGGGACAATGACCAAGACGACCCCCAGTAAGATGGACTGACACCATGGCAGCCAACAATGAGCTCAGGTTTACCAGCAATTGTGATGACGTTGCAGGACTGGACAGTGTTTCTTTCTGTTGTGCATAGGGTCACTATGACTCTGAAGCAGCTTGACATACCTAACAACACCACCATCACCTTCTCCGTTGTTTTTTCCATGTTTTAAGAGATGTGACTTACAGAAAATAAAATGAGGATAGTTCAGTACTGGGCAATAATTACTGTTGGACAGAATCACTATGAGTTGGAAGAGACTCATGGCACCTAATGACAATTTATAGGAAACTACATTCACAATTGGAGTCCTGATGTGGTGATATAGAATAAGCACTGAACTGCTAACCTCAAGATTTGTGATGCAAATCCACCAGCAGCTCCTTGGAAACCCTATACTGGGTCACTATCAGCTGGAACTGACTCAGTAGCACTTAACAAATTCACATAGTTGTTAAGTGCCATCCAGCTGATTCTAATCCATAGTAAGCCTGTGTAGGGTCACACCAGGACTGCAATTCACATAGTAGCAGTAGGGAATGACAAATGGAAGAGAAATGGTGTCACATTCAAGATTGATCCTGCAGTACAACATTGTCAGTAATTGGAATTATATTTATACATACCTACAAGGAAAGCCACTTAATACACTTATTTAAATTTGTGTACCAATCACTAATGTCATAGGTGAAGAAACTGAAGATTTTTACCAATTTCTGCCATCTATTCCAAATACTTAACAATGGGGGTAGGACTTGTGGGTGATTTAACTTGTACCTTACTCCAAAAAAATTTTAAAAAGCCATCCATCATTCCTCCAACAGCCTTCTCTACTCAGCTGGGCTCGATACTTCACTGCAGTGGCCACACAGAATTCAGAAATGATACTCACAGTTGCAGGTCTGATTGTTGTTCAATGCCGTCCAGTCGACTCTGACTCATAGTTACCCTCTGATAGGGTTTCTGAGGAGAAGCTGGTGGGTTCACAGTCCAGTGCTGATCCTCCAGGAGCACCACAGCAGGACTTACTGGGTCTAATGAAGGAAGTGACACAGTTCTTCCAGCTATCTCAGCCAATCCCACAAGCAGGCGTCTTTCTTTGCCCTGCCAGTGTTACTAAGCTCTTTTGTTGTTGGTCTAGTTGATTCCGACCCACAGCGACCCTGTATAGGGTTTCCGAGGAGCGACTGGTGGATTTGAACCGCCAAATCTTGTGATTCAAACTGACCTTGAAGCCCAGCACATTATCCTCAAGCGCCACAACAAGACTCCAAATTTAAACTAGTGCTTGGTTGGTGGTGGTGGTTGTAGTGTCCTGTGGAGTCGGTTCTGACTCAGAGACCCTGCATAGGGTTCTTAGGGTTGTAAATCTTTACAGGAGCAGAAAGCCTCATCTTTCTCCCACGGAGCAGCTGGTGGTGTCAAAGTGCTGACCCTGAGGGTTAGCTGCCCACCCTGTACTCATCATGTTACCAGAGCTCCTTAAGCTCTTGTAGGGTTGCTGATAAATGCTCACAGACACACCACTCCACTATAAGCTTCAGTCTGAAGGCACTCAGTTCTAGCTCCGTGGGTCAGTGAACCTAGCTCCCCCAATTAAGTGTCTGGAGGCACGCCATTGTGCAAGTAAGCCTCCTCAGAGCCACTCAACTTTGTTTGCGTTGTGTGCTGGGAACCCTCCTACTTTGCTGCTCCTCTGCCATTGCTCTGATGTCACAGCTTTCTGTCCCTGGGTTAAGGAGGCTCAGAGTACAGGTATCTCGGGATCTGAAGGACTTTCTCCATGCCTGGCTCCTCTTCCTTAATGAGAGTAAAATCCCCCTTCCTGCTTCTGAACATGGCTCATTTTATGCCCACCTTAGAGTTCCAAGTTTTCACAATTAACCCTGTTAGCAGTCATTCACAGCTGAATCCTATAATCTATCATCATCCTCCCCACCTTCTCTTACTCAGAGCCATCAGGAAAAGTCATCTGGTGGAAGCTTATGAAGATTAGGACTAGAAGAGACATTAAATAATTCACTATACTACCCTTGAATTCATGGAGGACTTTACATTTATATTTTAAAATATTATCCCTGTTGTTGTTGTTAAGTGCCGACAAGTTGGTTCTGACTCATAGCAACTCTGTAAAGGGTTTCCAAGGAGCAGCTGGTGAGCTTGAACTGCTGACAACTTTGTGGTTCATACCAACTTTGTAGTTCAGCACATTCACCAGCAGTGCCTCACCAGGACTCCCAATTACAATTAAATGAGTGAAAGTGACCAGAGCAGAGCAGAGCCTCTCTTGACTTCTGAGAAGCGCAAACAGGGCTATAAGTAGGAAATCACATTAGGAAGGATTTATTAAATGGACTATTTATCAAATAGTCACTATAAGTTAGAACTGACTTCATAATAGAAAAGGATTGTGAATTAGAATGAAAAAATTTTGGTGAAAATAATTGAATTTTAAGATGTGTCTGATTCTAAAATTTCCTTGAAAGGAATTGTATGTGAAAATAGCTAGAAGAATATCAGGTTAACTTGATTTATCAGATAGTGAAATGGGTAAAAACTATATTCATCTCTTAGGGTTGTCATGAGGATCAAAAGTATTGTTTAGAATTTCTAGAATAGTGTCTGACAACAGAGCAAATGTTTACCATTCAGCTGCTATTCACATTTCTCTGATTTGGATATTTATCTTACTTCACAAACAATTGCTTGCTCTGCTGTGTGGAGAGGTTTGACTGGGAACAGTCATGGTGGCAGAAGAATAAGATTCAGTTTCTGGGGTATATAATCTTATTTTTGATAAATGGAGTCCTGTTGTGGTGCTGTGGGTTAATGCGCTAGACTGCAAAGTTGGTTTGAACTGCATGGTCAGCACGGTTCAGGCTCATCAGCTGCTTCTTGGAAAACCTATACAGGGTCGCTGTGGGTTGGAACCGACTCGATGACACTTAACAACAAGAACAATCTTTGATAAATATATCAGAAATGAAGTCAGAGTGCCAGACTTAGATGAGCAACTTTGTGTTTTTGGTGAAGTTGAAGATGTCCAAACCCTTCTTCCCAGCAGTTTCACTTCACTGAAGAAGCTCCTATATTTGTACAAGGGACACACATACATACTGGGCTCATTCCAGCACTGTCTGTAGTTGTAAAGTATCAGAACTACCTAAATGTTCATCACAAGAGAATAGGCAAAGAAACTGTAATGACTTCATGCTTTGAGATAAAATCCAGCCATTAGAACAAAATAGAGCTAAAGGAATATAAATTTGAAAATAGCACTGAGCAAGAAACTCAAGTTAGAGAACAGTGTGGTATGAATAGCATTTATATGTTTTTAAACTTGCAAAACAGTGCATGGATAGATATATAGTAATAGTTTGAGGACTAAGGTGTGCCTGACCCAAGCTATGATATTTTCAGTAACCTCATATGCATATGAAAGTTGGACAGTGAATAAGGAAGACCGTAGAAGAATTGATGCGTTTGAATTATTGTGTTGGAGGTGAATACTGAAAGTACCATGGACTGATAAAAGAACAAACAGATCTGTTTTGGAAGAGGTACAGCCAGACAGCCAGAGTGCTCCTTGGAAGCCAGGAAGGCCAGACTTTGTCTTTCATACTTCAGACATGTTATCAGGAGGGACCAGTCACTGGAGAAGAATATCATGTTTGGTAAAGAGGAAGGTCGGAAAAAATGAGGAACCCCCCACCCCGAGTAAGATGGATTGGCATAGTGGCAGCAGCAGTGGGCTCAAAGGTAGCAATGATTGTGAGTTTGGCCCAGGACAGGGCAGTGTTTCGTTCTGTTGTGTTTAGGGTCGCTATGAGTCAGCACCAACTTGTTGGCATCTACCACCACCACCAACAAGTACTAATAGTATAAGGCATGTAAGGGAATGAAAGACTTCAAAATCAGGAGACAAGAGGAATTATATCCCAGAAAGTTCTGTGGTTGGTTGGTTATGTGCTATGGAGTCGGTTCCAACTCATTGTGACCCTGTATACGGTTTCTGATGCTGTAAATTTTTACAGGAGCAGAAAGCCTCATCTTTCTCCTGCAAAACAGCTGTTAGTTTCAAACTGCTAATGTTGAGGTTAGCAGCCCAACTTGTAACTGGTTCTATAAGGAACCTTATTCTATTTGTAAAGTCTTACGTTAAAAAGTAAATAAACATATAAGACAAAGTGAAGATTTTATAAAGTTAGGCGGTACATGTCTTTGGTTCTTTCATACTTGAAATATTTTACATACGCTCGAAAAAGCTGTAACAGCAGCAAAGAAGGAGATAAACAACATGGCTTCTGAAGTCAGGTATGAGTTTGTCCAGTCTCTGTTTCCTACTGCCTATGTGACCGTGGGCAAGTTTGTTAGCTCATCTGTAAAATGGGGCTGATATTATCACACTGTCTTGTACAGAATAAATAACATACTTAAAATGCCATTTACCATACTTGGGATTTAGAAATGCCAAGCACTGAGAAGAAAATGTGAACAAAACCAGATATGGTCCCTCCCTTTATAGAACTTTAGAATCCTGATGTGGCACTATAAGATAAGCACTAGACTGCTAAGCACAAGGTAAACAGCTCAAACTCACCAGCTGCTCCTTGGAAACCTTGTACAGGTTCGCTATGAATTAGAACCGACTGGACAGCATTTAACAACATAGTCTAGTGGGGAAAACACATGATCATTTAATCACCCCAACCCATATTGGTTTGTGGCATTTGTGATTTGTGTCACCAATGAGAAGTGCATGGCTTTATGAGAATCCTTTAGTAGGGGGATTTGACCCAGCTAGGAAGCTCATGAAAGGCTTCCCCGAGAAATTACTTCCCTGAGAAATTACTTAAAGAGATGAATTTTTAAAGGAAAGAGCTGGAACTCAGTGAAGAAAGGAGGGAAGAGTGGCCCTAGTCAATGGAACAGCCCCCTACAATGTGTGTGTTTGGGGGTGGAGTACAGAAATAGAAGGAGCTGAACAGAGGCCAGTGGGATGAAGTGGTGAGATCTGGGGTCAGAGGGTGGTGCAAGACAGACTGGAGAAAGAGCCTCAGAACTTTGTGGGCCACATTAGCAATAGAAGCCACTGACTGTAAGTGAATACCAGTTACCAGATTCCTATATGGTAATAGAACTATAGGGTTTTCTGGTTGCTCAGAAGTAATTTTTCTGGCCTTTTCCCGAAGTGCCTCTGGGTAGACTTGTGAGTTAATGTTTTGCACTACCCAGGGACTCCAACTTCTTGTTGTTGTTAAGTGCCTTATGATCAGTTTGAATTCATAGTGACCCTTTGTATGGTTTCCAAAGCCGTACATATTTATTTTAAAAAAAAATGTTTTATTGTGAATTATGTGATTGTTTATATGGGAGAATATTAACTTGACATTAATCCCATTGTATATCATTTCACTGCCATGGTTACCATCCCTTCTGTGCATCATCAGCCAACCAAAGGGTATACCCTGCAAGCCTGCCCCGTGGTCGTCAGCACACAGCCCCTCTCCTTCTCGGGGTCTGGAGTCTCTGCCTCCATCTCGGCATCATTGATTCTCTGAGTAGGGTCTCCCACTCCACTCTTTTCCCTTGATGGTCCCAGGGAACTCCGATCCTAGACTGCAAAGTCAACCACTCACCTCTTTTTGCTACAAAACGTCCACCTTTACATTTCCAACCCTCACAGTCAGTCCTGATAACAATTATTCACTATTGTGCCACAAGGGACCTATCCATTTTATTTTAATTTTTTGATTTTTTACTGTGATTTGGGTGAAAGTTACAGAGCAAATTAGTTTTCCAATCACCAGTTTATACACATTTTGGTTGTATATTAATTGCAATCCCCACAATGTAACAGCATTCTTTACTTCTTCCTGTTTTTCCCATTTTCATACCTGTCTTTTGAGCTCAGTCCCTGGGCTAATGCAGTCCTTTTGATTGTTCTAAGAGATACGTACATGCCTCTCTGGTGTTGTTTACCTTATAGGCTCCTCTATTGTTTATGTGAAAGTTGACCTAGGGGAATGAATTCAGTTCCATGCCTGAAGGATATCTAAGACTAATTGTCTCTTAGATTCTACCAGTCTCTCTATAACCAGTAAGCCTGATCTTTTTGTGATTAGGAGTTCTGTTCCATCTTTTTCTCCCACTGTATGCAGCCAGGACCCTTCTTGTGATCCCTTGTAGAGCAGGTCGTCATGATAGGCACCATCTAGTCCTTCTGGTGACAGGAATTCCTGTGGTCCACGAGTCCTTTGCACTGATTGTTTCCATGCATCTTTGATTTTCTTCACTCTTCTTTGTTCCAGATGGGGAGAGGCCAGTAATTGCACCTTGTATGACGCTTGTAAGCTTTTAAGATTACAGTTGTTACTCATCAAAGTAGGATGTAGAACACTGTCTTTGTGTGGATTATGTTAATACCAGTTTATCTTAATATCCTGGGAGACAATTGCTTGCTTTGTCCTGTGTGGAGAGGCTTGACTGGCAGCAATCATGATGGCAGAAGAGGAGAATAAGATTCAGTTTCTGGAGTATATAATTGATCTCTTTGTGATAAACAGATCAGAAATGAAGCCAGAATACCAGATTTAGATGAGCAACTGTGTGTTTTCAATGAAGCTGAAGATGTATAAACCCTTCCTCCCAACCGTTTCATTTCACTGGAGAAGCTCCTACATTTGTACAAGGCTCGTTACAACACTGTCTGTAAAGTGTCAGGACTACCTAAATGTCATATATCAAAACTATGCAGGTCCAGTGACTCAGTCTTTCAAGGTGTTTAGTTATGACTACTAAGTTTTTATAACTTTGCCCCCTGTATGCACTTACTATATTCATGGATATATTTATGGCACATATAAATACATTTATAGATACATTCTCTGTCAAACTGATATATGAGGGTGAGTGAAAAATGATCTGCACTCCGGTTTTCTAAAAATGCCCGTCCACGTCCATAGCTGATGACAACATCGAGCGTGTACTTGAAATGATTCTGTAGAATAGAAGAGTGACAGTGGATTATGTGGCAAATCATTTGCAAATCAGCCCTGGCTCTGCCTATAAAATTATATATGACAGACTTTGGGTTTGAAAAGTTTGTGCAAGATGGGTACATACACAACTCATGGAAGAGCATAAACAGAAGGGTTTGGACAGCTGCAAACAAAATTTGGACTGATATTTGAAGGAAGGTAAAAGTTTCTTAAAAAATAAACTGGTGATGAGACATGGATTCACGAGCCTAAGAGTAAACAGCAGAATATGGAATGGAAACATCTTCAATTGCCAACCAATAAAAAGTTTAAAAACCAGCCTTCAACTGGGAAATTGATGCTTACAGTTTTTTGGGATTCTCAAGGACCATATTTGGAACACTATCAGGAAAAAGGTTCAACAATAAGCAGTGCTTACTACAGTGAGAGGCTCACTGAAGAGCCGAAGCCTGAAATAAGGATTCAACACAGAGGCCTGCTCTTCATGGACAACATGATCTTGTATGACAAGCATGCCCACACTGTTGACACTGCAAAAACTTCCTTTTGAGTTGTTAAAGTATCTTCCCTATAGTCCTGATCTTGCTCCATGGAATTTTCACCTGTTTGGTCACCTGAAAGCAGCCCTGTGAGGATGAAGAAGTGAAGACAGTGGTGCATTTGTGGTTTACAGCTCAGCCTAAACATTTGTAAATAAAGGAATAAGAAAGCTTGTTGACAGATGGACAGTATTGAAAACCAAGTAGATAATGTCGAAAATTATTTCTCTTTTCTAAAAGTTGATTAAAATTAATTCTGCAGCCAGAATGCAGATAATTTTGGATTCACCCTTGTATATTCATGGGTATAGTCCTATTTACCTTCCCATACCTATTCAGCTTGCATATCTATATCTGTGTATGCACTTACAGATGATAATTACAATTGTTATTGTAGGATTGCATATGTAATAGTATTTACCATTTTTGCCTCTAACTCTTGTGTTCCTCCCAGTGTCTTCCTTTGCCTTGATGACTTTGTCCTGACCTCCTGGTTATTGTGTGTTGCCTTTCCCGTCACCCAAGTAAATACATGCATTGTTGTTGTCAAGTCAGTTCCGACTTACAACGACCCTGTATGGGATTTTTGAGGAGTGGCTGGTGATCTTGAACCATCAACCTTGCAATCCAGTGCATTAACCTGCAGCACCACACCAGGACTCCAATACATTCATATCATCTAGTTAGTGATATACCCTCCCTTCCCTTCTCACCTATGGTAGTGTAGTGGGATACATTGTTGTTGTTATATGCTATGGAGTCAGTTCTGACTCATAGCGACCCTGTACAGGGTTTCCAAGGCTGTAAATCTTTACGGGAGCAGAAAGCCTCATCTTTCTCCCGTGGAACAGCTGGTAGTTTTGAACTGCTGACCTTGCGGTTCGCAGCCCGATTCATAACCACTATGCTACCAGAGCTCCTAGTGGAATACATACTGGACTACTAATTGCAAGGTCAGCAGTTCAAATCTACCAGATGCTCCAGGGGAGAAAGAGGAGACTTTCTGCATCCATACAGATTTAGAGCCTCTGAAACCCTATACAGATTTGTTAGGAGTTGGAAGTGATTCTTTGGTGCATATCCATCACCACCCCTCATCTCCCCCCACCTTTCACGAAAGTCTCTATATGTAAACCTTTTCTTGACATTTCATAGTAGGGGTTTCATATAATGTCTAATATGATATTGGACGTAGGACTTCCAATTTATTGAAATTTTTAACACACCACCAACAAAAAAGCAATGAAATTCTTGTTGGATAACCCTTACTACCCTGGAAGAATGAACAGGTACATTGTTGTGATGGAAAAACAAACTCTCAGTATAGCTTTCCTGGCCTTTTTGCCCCCAGTGCAGTTTTCAGTTTTCTTAAAACTCCTTCCTAATAAACTCCCATGATTGTCATCTGTCCTTTGGAAATCTGTCAAGATTTGGAAACCCAAAAAGCTGACCTCTCTGATCTGCACTTAACTGGGTGCTGTTTTGATTGAACCTTTTTTTTTTTTGAAGACACCCTAACAATATTAAGACAAATGTAAGTAAGGGGGCTGCAAAAAGTTTATGGAGAATTGGAATTAAAACATAATGGAAGTTTTTCAACATTTTGAAGCCCCCTAGTATTACTGGGAGAACTTGACTCTAGACATCTACTGATTGCAGAGAGAAGTTTAAACATGTTTGTTTGGTATAAACCCATGCACGGTAAACTGGAACCCAGTTTGTATAATCTGACTGACCTTTGTATAATCTAAAAAAATGGAGACACAAGTAAATATTTGCACATCCATGTTCATTGCAGCATTGTTTACAACAGCAAAAAGAAGAAAACAACCTAAATGCCCATCAGTAGATGAATAAATAGACAACTATGGTACATACATATACTGGAATACTATACAATTTTTAAGAATAAGGATGAATATGAAAACACCTTATAACATTGATGAACCTAGAGGACTTTATGCAGAATGAAATTAGTTTAGCACAAAAGGACATTTTTAATGGTTATATAGAATGCTATTATATGAATGGATCTTTAGATTTAACTGCCTCCCTGTTGATGGACGCTTTCATTGTTGACATGTTCTACTCCCTCTACCCTTCCTTTTCCTTCTTTCTCTTCTGCACGTCCTACTCATGATAATGGATACTGCAACAAATCCTTGTATTTATTATTTTGGAGTTTGAAATAAAATGAATAATAAAATTTACAGGGCAATGAAATGTCTGGGTAAAAGGATATTTTTAAGGGTGCATTTAAAAAAATATATTCATTGTACCTCAGAAAGGTTGCATTTACATTCCCTCTTATAGGTAGGTTGATAGTGTTGTTAAGTGCCATTGAGTCGGTTCCAACTCATAGGAACCATGTATAGAGTTTCCAAGGAGCAGCTGGTAGGTTTTCACCACTGAGTTTGCGGTTAGCAGCCCAGTACTAATCTACAATATTACTCCCTGACTCCTTATATAGGTATAACAATGCACACTTCTGTATACCTTTTCCAGTATGCAATATTAGCTAAACTAAATTTAGTCTATATAATCAGTAGAAATAGCATCTTCGTGTTTTGATTTATATGTAATTTTAATATGAGTAAATTAATTTTATGTATATGTATGTGTATGTCAAAAGGGAGTGCTATTTCTTTGTAGAATAACCACAAGGTTGGTGTTTTGAGCCTACCAGCCACTCCACAGGAGAAAGATGAAGTTTTCTGACAGTCTCAGAAAACCTATCCAGGGCTGCTGTGAGTTGGAACCTACTGGAGGCACTTAACAATGACAACACTCTTTACAGAAGCCTGTGTCATCAGAAAGAAAGGGAGCAGTGTTTCGTACTTAACATTTCTTCTACAATGGTATTTTCGTGTTAGGGGTGCACGGAAGGCCAGTCAGTCTGGGTCTCTGACAGATTTCTTTTCCAGGGCTCTTCTTCACTGGGAAGAATTTAGTTTACTTTTGTTTTTTTTTTAATGAGAGAGTAACATTTTCCTCTTTGATTAGGCCTCTCAAGAATAAAGATGGTTCTGCGGAGACTATATGTAACTTTTGATAGATCGTCCTCTAAAAGATACTGCCTCGGAGAGCTCTAGAAAAGTATTACACATAGGAAACTTGGTTTTAACTTTTTACTATGAGAAAATGGACAGGCCTACTCTATACCACTAAAGCAGAACTTGTTAGTATCCTTTAGACTTGTTGATAAAGAAGTTTGTCAGTTGCTCAGATTAATCATTGGTTTTAATAAAGAACCAAGATGTTCAGTTAAATGCTTTTTAATTTTTTCTTCTTTCCTGAAATTCTCTTAACAGTCTTGAGACAAGAGTCGTGTTTGCACATTCTTAATGATTTATTGACATTAGAGATAGTTTGAGGTTATAAAATTAGCTACATAATATGTTTATTTGTTGAAAGAGTTTTCAGATAATTTATTCCTTTAGCTTTGATTTTAAGGGAATATATTACTTTGACCATCTTTAATTTCAGATTTTGGAGGGGGCACAATATATTCCTATTTTAAAAAGGATGGATTGGAACAAATAATTGAGTGAGTACCCTCCAATATATTTGTGTATTTCTGTGTGTGTGTTTGTTTATACAACATGTATGCAGAATATAAAGTTACTAGATTCAATTCAAATATTTAAGAAGGCAGTTATCAGATAAACTGTACAAACACAAAAAGAGAAATTTTGAGATGGATTTTAATTTTAATGATTTAACATTATAAAAATTGTTTATATTCTATAGATCTGTAGAGTAAGAATTTTGTCAGATCTTAAAAGGAAAACTTTTCATGAACCTGTAAGGAATTATCTTATTTTTATCAGAAAGGAACATGGAAAATTGTAGGTTTTGTTAGCTTTTTAAATTATAGTCTACTATATTCATGTTGGAATGCTGGTGTGGTGCTGTATGATAATGCACTGGACCGCAAGGTTGGTTTGAACTGCAAGGTTGGCAGTTCAAACTCACCAGCTGCTCCTAAGAAATCTTATGTAGGGTTGCTCTGAGTTGGCAACTCGATGGCACTGAACAGCAACAACATAATCATATATGAGAAAATTAAGAATAAAATGTGCCTTGCACATTTTACTTTTCCATTATTTTGTTTCACTTTTTAAATTCAACTTCTAGATTCAATTCTTATCTGAAGGCGTGAGAATGTTCCTTTATTACTGGAGGGCCATTTCAATGATCTGCACTACAAAGAGTGTTTTTCATCCCATTTTAGCAATCTGGGAAGGACAAATATTTAGAAGAACTCCAATACAATGGCAGAAGGAGAAGAAAATGAAAATTTGGTGGACTCTTCTCTTGGCTGCATTAAATTGAAAGTATCTGCATTTGATTTAAAGGAGGGAAGGAGAAATATTGCAAACTTGCAAGTTACTATAAAGTAAATAAAGTTTTCTCTGTTACTTTATCAAAGAGTAGAGAAAGTTATTCTCTGTATGTTTCTCTTATTCAAGTTTTAGAACTTCCTATATTGTATGTTTTAAGGAGCTCTGGTAGCATAGTGGTTATGAATTGGACTGCGCACCGCTAGGTTAGCAGTTTGAAACTACCAGCTGTTCTGTGGGAGAAAACTGAGGCTTTCTGCTCCCGTAAAGATTTACAGCCTTGGAAACCCTGTACAGGGTCTCTATGAGTCGGAAACAACTTCACGGCACATAACCACCACCACCACCACCATATTGTATGTTTTACTTTTAGGCCATTTTCCATTTCTATGAATTGGTTTTCCATGGAATTCGATAGAACAAAGAAAAGATAGCATGATACAATTATATAGGTTGCTCACCTTATGACAAGAAAAACCTACTGGAAAGGGTGATGATGACAGTCAAGAACATTTCAAATATTAGCAGAATGTCAATGGACTGTGGTTGAACTCAGCCCATTTCTTCATTGCTGCCTTTCCCCCCCTTCCATTCACCAAGTGAACAATGTGGTCGCCAGCAAGCTTACATGCCTACTCATGTGTTCCTTTTGAGTTTCAGTCTTGAGGGGATTGAAAGGGAAATTTTTGCAAAAAAAGAGAGATTTTTTTTTTTTTTAGAGAGAAGATTGATATCTATAACAGGTAGAGACATTAGTGAAATACGAGGGAGCTTCAAAAAGTTTGTACAAAAATTCCATTATCTTTTAATTCCATTTTCTACCAACTTTTTGAAGTTCCTTTGTATATAAGATTATTGTCTTATATACCTTAAGTGGGTGAATTTATTCTCTCCCAGTTTAGGAGGCTAGAAGTCCAAATTCAGGGTGTCAGCTTTAGGGGAAAGCATTCTCTTCGTCAGCTCTGGTAGAAAGGTCCGTAGTTCCTTGTAGATCTCCATATGTGTTGGCATCTAACTTCCGTGGCTGTTGGATGTTCTCAGAGCAGCAACCTTGGATCCAAAGGACATGCTGCACTCCTGGCTCTCCTTTCTTTGTGGTACTGAGGTCCCTCTGTCTCGGTTGGCGTCTCTCTCCATGGCACTTAATAACAACAACAGCAGTGTACAAAAACAGGAGAGTTCATACTTCCTAAGGTGAGAGGGACTCTCATTGTAAGGACATCTACAAACTATGAGAGTTCTTTGAAGGCAAGGACCATCCTGTCTTGGTAACCTGCCGTGGACTGGCAGTAGATGATTGCTATTTGGTTTTCTTAAGCTTTTCTCTTAGCCCCGGCTGCTGGTTGAGTTCCCAGACTCCTGCCCAGTGACTGCGTTGGGATCACGTCATCTATTTAAAAATGATGAGTCCCTGAGTTTGTGTCCCCTGGAATTTAACATTCATTCAGTTGGACCCAGGGAATTTCTTTTGATTTTTAAAATTATTTTATTTTATTTTACTTTGCATTCTTCAAGTTTTATATATATTCCACTATATCCACAATATGTCAGCAATTCTTGAATATTAAAAACAAACAAACAAACATAAATGAGTAACTCTTCTGAAAATGCAGATGCTTTTATAACTACAATGATACTAGATGGAAACGGAGACAATGAGAAAATGGAAATTAAAAAAAAGCAAATACGTTCATGTGTAGGGAATGTGGTTCAAATCTCTGGATTTAAAAACAACTTCCTCAGAGAAGCTGGCTATACTGGAATTATCAGAAAATTTCCTTTGTCCCCCAAAATGGATGAGAAAAGTCCCAATCCAAAGTTTTGAAGTCTGTGTTTATAAGATGCTGTAAGTGATGACCAAGCAGTTGGAGGGAGAAAGAATGGATGTGCAGTCCATTTCACTATAGTTTTTTAGTGTAGCCATTCGGCTGTTGGGTCTATCAGTAAAACCACCAAAGTGCCAAAAGTTCTTTAAAGTGTGGGGTTAAAAAGTACTAACATGTATTAACCGTGCATATCAGTAACAGGTAATACATGCCTAAGAAAATGTTCTAAATAGCAAAATGACCACTAGACCTCTCTTTCTCTCTCCTCAACATTAAAATGTGGCCGAATTAATAAGGGAAAAAAAAGAAAAGCAGATATAGTGACAAAAGAATATTACAAAGTAGAAAACATAAACGAATTCAATGTTATAGGTTCAACATTATTCCATGAGGTTAGAAAACCTATTTACTCTGAAAGCCCTAGTAAAATAATCACTCTTGTTTATAAACCACCTATTTTATCACATGACCACTTGTTGAATCACTTCCCCCTGCCCCTCATGTACTGAAGAATCTTACATTCAGCCTTTAAGCATTCTGCATTTCTTTGTCAATCTTGTAGCTGAGTATCTTGTTCCAGTTGATTTTGGTGCGAGTGACTGGAAGCTGCTGACGCAAGGCTTTGAATGTGGTATCTGACATTGTTTGGATAGTTTTCACTAATTGCTGTCTGATACTCATTTTCTGCGTGTTCTATGATTTTAACAAGCTCCTTGGCAGTTTGGACTTCATTCGAAACAGGTACTGAATCCTGTACATCTTTATGACTAACCAACTGAACACTGCCATCTTCGTAATAGTGAACCTGAATCTTAAGCACTCCAACCACTTGGGCCATAGGTGGTGTGATGGTGAACCTCCACTCTGTTTCTCCAATGACCGTTCAGAAGTTTTTAGGTTGAAATTGGTGGCTTTGAATACATGCAATAACAGTCTGTTGTCCATGTCTAGTTTTAGCATAAACAGTGCAGAAGCCTGTGGAATAATGATCTTTTACATAGGCCTTTAGAACACTGTCACAGGATTCTCTCCAAGACTTTAGGCCCCATCTGCTTCCTCTGGTTGGGGGTCACTTGCTTCTTTCCGTAAATGATCAAATTTAAAGGAAAGTTGTTTCTTGGATCTAAAAATCTGCTATTACCCAGGTTACCGTGCTCTGTAATTAAGACCTGATCTTCATATCCTTCTATCTTCACAGGTGTGAACTGATCCATGTTATACTGGGCAAATGCATGTGCTGCCCCTTCCCTGAGAAGATTGTCATTATTAAGTAGTATTCGGACATCATTAAACACTTCATTAAATTCTCCTGGAGGTGCATGAGTGATGAATTTAGCAGCTATGCTTGCCTTCTCCTCATCCAACACCCGATCCTCAAAGTCGGCCATCTTGGGTTGCTCTGGCCCAGCCCGGCTGAAGGCTCAAGGCAGGCCAGGCTTTTTCAAATAATTTTAGAACTTCAGAAAACTTGTAAAGAAAAAAAGCAACAACAAAGTTCCTGTAGACCCTCATCCAGCTTTCCTTCACCTTACACAACCCATAGTACGATTATTAAAACCTGGAAATTCACATTGGTCAAATACTATGAACTGATCTGTAATTCTGCTTGAATTTTGCCAGTTTACTTTCTTGCATTCGCTTTCCGATCTGGAATCGAACCCAGGGTGTTATAGTGTATGAAGTTGTTGCAATTCCTAAGACAATGCCGTTCTGTAGTAGTTCCTCAGATTTTCTGTATCTTTTATGACCTTGGCTATTTTCAAGAGTGTTGTCAGTTATTTTGTAGACTGGCCCTCAATGTGGCTGTGATGAGTGTTTTCTTATGATTGTTATTGTTGTTGTTGGTAAGTGCTGTCGAGTCAGTTCTGACTCATAGTGACCCTGTGTAGGGTTTCCAAGGAGTGGCTGGTGGGTTTGAACCACCAGTCTTACGGTTAGCAGTTAAGTGCTGGTCGTACAGCATCACACCAGAACTCCTAGTATTTGCCTAGTAATTGATTAAAAATGTATTTTCCCATCATTCCTTACATTGAAGGAAGAACTGTCCCTTTCCCTTGTTTATTTATTTATACCAACACCGTCTATTGGATATTTATTGTATTCTGTGGGTTATAATCCAGTGTTATCATTAATTTTTTTGCTCAAAATGTTCCAGCCTTGACCACTGGGAATTCCTCCAAGTTGGCTTTTGTGTCCCTTCAACATTTTTTGAGCACTTTCTTATTTTGTAATGGAACATATATAAGATGTACTAGGCTCATCTTTTATTTTTCTTGCCCCACCCCTAGCGATCCAAGGAGCCCTGCCCCTTTCATTGGAGAATGATACTTAGAAACCAAGATCTTATGCTAGATGGACTTCGTGCTACTTGGGTGTCGTTGTGTTTAAGTCCTTTCAGAGCTCAGAAACACGTACGTGTATACTAACACATATGAATGCATATACATTTGTTTCCGTGCCCATCTGTGTATACAAAGTGGTGTCAGAAACTCCATTATTTTTTATTTCCGTTTTTCTATGAACTTTTTGAAGTCCCCTTGTATGTCAAGCATCCTGAGTTTTCCTACCTTTGGTCTTAGTCCAACACCTCAGAGTTCTTTCTAATCTTCTTCCTTTTCCAACATTTTTGATTATCACAACTGGGATGAGCCAGTGTATTTAGTGGGTTGTTGTTGTTAAGTGCCGTTGAAACAGTTCTGACTCATAGGGACCCTGTATAGGGTTTCTGGGAGTGGTGTGGGTTTGAACTGCAGATGTGGTGGTTAGCAGTCCAGTACTTATCCTACAGCGCCACACCAGGACGCTATTTAGTGTGTAGAGACTAGGACTGTTGCTTCCAAGCACAGGACAGTCCTCACAACAAAGAACCATCCAATCCAAAATATTAGTAGTACCGAAGTTGAGAAACCCTGACAAAAAGTAGTTTCAGAATTGCTAACCTATGATAAGCACTGGACTGGTAAACGCAAGGTCAGAGGTTCAAACCCACCCGTGGCTCCTTGGAAACCCTATAAAGGGTCTCTATGGACCAGAACCAACTTGACAACACTTAGCAACAATTCAACACCCCTATGAGAAGCAAATTGATTGACTTGTAGAGTTTTTGGTTGGTTGGTTGGGTTTTTTAGCTTTACAGTACACAGTCAAAATACACCCACTCCTAACATACCAATATGGTTAGATTCCAAACTTCAGGTTATTGTGTGGAAATATACATTACAGAAACTTCCTGAAATGAGTATACTCTAGGAGTGTTTTCTGGAGGCTGCTTTCTCCCCTGCAGCTGCTATCTGCAGCTAGCTCTTCTCCACATCCACTGCCTTCTGTACTTTTGGCAGGCAGATGAGCTCGCTCCATTTCAAATCACAGGTAGAACTGATTGGGTCAGGATTTGCAGTTAGGAAGGGACCCAGCCCTACCCTGACCCATACATAGTTGTTGCTCTCCACTGAAACACCCACCCACCCAGGACTGCTACCCTCTGGCCCCAGTGTCCCCAAGTACGTAAACATAATTAGTTTCATGTGTTATTAGATCATGCATTCAGGAAATGTTTATTTAGCACCTGCTATGTACTTTAAAATTACAATGTAAAAGTCAGCAAATTCCCCAAACTATTTCAGACAAAGCTCCACTGACTGTATGAAGACAAAGTTTGGGTCTCCCTGGTAAATAATACCTACATTTCTTCTTTAAGAAGGATTAACTCAGTATTTGAGGCAATGGAGCACAAATGTGTCTGGCTGATGGCCAGCTCTTTGAAGTTCTTTAACTTGCATAGACTAACCCTTTCAATTCCAAAGGTATAGGAAGCTGGAGTGTACTTTGAAGTCAGAGCTGTTTTGAGAGAACATCTTATGTTGCGTTTCCTTTGAAGAAGAGTGATTCAAGACAGGACTAATCATTTGACCTAGAAAGCCCAGGAAAAAGAATTCCTTTGCCAAAAGGGAGCTGAAGATAGCTGCAAGTGATTGGAACATCATGTTTACTTAAAAAGTTTCTAGAGAGATCATTTGGAGTTAATCTGGTTTACCTAAAGGTTAGATGATTAGTTTTCCAAAATGATTCCTTATGGGAATTCACAGTTTGGTGTAATACAATTCTCAGAATTATTTGGCACCAACATATCTTAACTGCAGAGATTTCTGGGAAGAGTCCATTTCAATTTATTGATAATGCACAACTTTTCAAAGACACAAATTATATGGTTGAGATATTTTAAAAGCCAGCTAAACAGGATTTTAAGTGGGAAAAATACTCACAAAAGCTGAAGGTTCCATTTCAGATACCAAGTTACCAGGTTTCTGCCCTGCTGGCACGTTGATGGGAAATTGGAAATGTAAAGTTAGTGTGTGTTACCCTTTTATACCATACAGTGTTGCCTCTTAATACAGGCACATTTTGAAAATACTTGTTTGAATACCTGAAGTCCAAGCCCTTACTTTCCTGCCTTCTTGTCATCCTTCAGATTGGCTATTATTCTGATCATAGACCGAGTGCCTGGACATTTCTCAGGCAATTGAGACTAAGAGAAACTTGTTGTTGTTGTTGTTGTTATGTGCCGTGGAGTCGGAACCGACTCATAGCGACCCTGTACAGGGTTTCCGAGGGTGTAAATCTTTACGGGAGTAGAAAGCCTCATCTTTCTCCCGTGGAGCAGCTGGTAGTTTCGAACTGCTGACCTTGCGGTTCACAGCCCGAGTCGTAACCACTACGCTACCAGAGCTAGCTAAGGTAATTCTCCTTTACTCTTAAATTTCTATTTCAAAATACTTCATGCTAATTTAAGGCACAATTGTTTTCTGAACTAGGTATGTAAGTGTCACATTGACTTTGTCTTTAATAGTTTCATGTAAAGAATAATGATGTCTTTGAAAATGGTAATATTGCCCTAATTTGGCAGGTTGGAACAGGGGTTAGCGGTTTTAACAGCAGAGAAGTGACAGTGCTGAATTTGATTATTTCAGTCATTAATATCCTGGTTTGGTTCTATAGAATAAGCACTGAACTGCTAACCACAAAACCAGTGGTTCAAACCCACCAGCCACTCCTCAGAGACCTGGTGTTGTTGTTAAGTGCCGTTGAGTTGGTCCTATTCATAGTGATCCTGTATAGTTTCCAAGGAGTGGCTGGTGAGTTTGAACCGCCGACGGTACAGTTCAAACCGACCTTGTGGTTAAGTGCTTATCCTACAGTGCCATCTCTATGAGTCAAAAGCAACCTGACAGCACTTAACAATAACAACGTTTGAACCTGGGTTATGTTGGGACACTAGGACTTTGACCACAAAAAATCCCCGAAATATTGACTATAGAACTTTTAAGGACTTCATAGTTTGGGGTGAATTGAAGAGTGGATTTTCCTGTGTGGATTCTGAGCAAGCTGCCACTTTTTACTCCTTTAAGAGTATTTGTATGAGACAGTTCAACTGTACTAAACTCATCACAACATGACCCTTCTTAGATTCCTCCCATTTACTTCTAAGTGTTGAATACATAATGGAGAGAAAGCCCAGTAATAATTTTTAATTTTAACTGCATTTGTCAGTCATCCACTACCTGTCTGCCAGTGTGTCATCCTGTGGTGGCTTCCATGTTTCTGTGATGCCAGAAACTATTTCAGACACAGCAGGATCACCCTACTGAACAGATTTCAGTTGAGCTTCCAGACAGAACGACCTGGAAATCTACTTCCAAAAATTAACCAATGCAGACTATCTGGGGCATCACAAAACAATGTCTGACTTGCTTGCTCATGTCATCAGGACGGATCCATTGCTAGAGGAGGGCATCATGTTTGGTGATGTAGAGGGCCAGTGAGGGAAAAGAGACCCTCGGTGAGACAGACTGACACAATAACTATAACTTTGCCGAATGGTACACCAGATCTCCAGGAATCGGAGTCGACTTAACGGCAGCTGATGGAGTCCTGGTGTGCCGCTGTAGGACAAGCACTGGGCCACCAGGTCAGTTCAAACTGCAAGGTTGATGGTTCAAACTCACCACCTTCTATACGGAAACCCTTTATAGGTCACTGTGAGTTCGAACCGACTCCATGGCACTTAACAACGTTTACTTAAAGCATTTTGAATCACTTCCTGTGGTTTAAGATGGCATGACAACACCAACCAGCAATCATAATGAGTTTGACATGTAAGATACAGGAGGGGTACCACATTGGTAGGAATTAGATGGAGCAAATCATATTGAATAAACTGTCTTTTAAAAAGTTAAAAACCTCACAAGCTATTACATAAGTTAAACTGTTGTTGTTAAGTGCTGTTGAGTCAGTTCTGACTCCTAATGACCTTGTGTAGGGTTTCTGAGGAGCACCTGGTGGGTTAACAGTACAACACTTATCTTACAAAGCCACACCAGGACTTCTAAATTGGACTAATCAATCTTAAAAAAAATTTTTTTTTTTGCTTATTTTTTAAGAAAAACAAAATTGTCTTTGATGTTGTTATTGGATGAATAGAGTATAAAATTTTTTACTTGTAGTAAATGTTTTTAGGAGCAAGGGAATGCAGAGCGTGGAGCAGAGTAAAAAAATGTTGAAATAACATCCATAATACTGTGAGATCCTGTTTTAAATTTTGAGTTTTTCAGTGTTTGTATCCTGCACATTAACAATAGCAGACAAACCGGAAAGTGTTTGGATAACCCTTATTTTCTCCCATGGACTGACAGAGTGTACCTGGATCTTTTTAAAATCGATAGTTAACTTTTATCAGAACTCTGAACATTTAAGATTTCTTTTTATGGCATTTCAGTGACAATTTTATCTTGAGTAAATAGTTTCGGCCAACATTTTGTATTTTTCTATTTGAAAGGCTTTTAGAAATTTCTTGGTGAGGTTTATTTAGTTGTTTACTTTAGATACTTAAGATAAACAACTATTTTTCTGAGATTACAACTCTTTAAAAATGTATTTTATACTTTGGGGAGAGTATGCTTTATATTTTGGAAAAAGGGGTTAAGTTTCTTTTTGAGACGAGATGTTTTAAGTCAGAAGAATGAGTGAAGGAAAACTCCCTCAAAATTGAAGGAAGCTAGTATTAAATAAATTGATGTTTAATCCTTTGAAAGCCTGGGCTTTGTTTGGTATCAAGTTACCGGTATGTGCCTTGTCTGTTGAATCAGTTGATGATGGGTGAATCTGTTTTCCCCCAATAAGTGCTTTTCTGCAATTCCGTAAGACCTCCTGTTTTAAAAGGAACTTTTTAATGCGATTTTCTGATTAAAGGCAGCAGAATACAAATAGTAGCACTTGGGATAGTATCTCTTGATTTATGCAGTGCTGTTTTTCTTCTAAATATAAGTATTTAATGGGTTTTTCATTTCCCTATGTGACTATTTTTCTCATAATCAAAGCTACTTATTATTAAAACTAAATATAGATGAGGAGGCTTCAAAGTTCAAGGAAAAATTCCATTATAGTCAATTCCATTGCTTTTTATGTGATATTGAAATATATGATCTTGTCACAATGTATTAGCTGATAATAATGATATTGAATCTTTTCTGTTACAGAAAAACTCTTAAAATTTTAGTATAGCCTTTTTGTTGTGTTGTGTGCCGTCCAGTCTTTTCCAACTTGTAGCAACCCTATAGGACAGATTAGAAGTGCCCCATAAGATTTCCCAGGCTGTAAATGTTGGACTCCTGGTATGGCACTGTAGGATCAATGCTGGACTGTGAATCATAAGGACGGCAGTTCAAACTCACTAGTTGCTCCTCGGAAACCCTATACAGGGTCATTATGAGTCAGAACCGATTTGATGGCACTTAACAACAACAACAACAACAACAACAACAATCTTTATTATAGAAGCTCTGGTAGTGTAGTGGTTACGAGTTGGTGTACTAACCTCAAGATCAGCAGTTCGAAACTACCAGCTGTCCTGCAGGAGAAAGATGAGGCTTTCTGCTCCTGTCAAGCATTTACAGCCTCAGAATCCCTAGTCAGGGTCACTGGGAGTCAGAGCCAACTCCATAGCACACCACCAACACTACCACCAATCTTTATTATGGAAGCAGACTGCCACATCTTCCTCCTGTGGAATGACTAGTTGGTTCATACAGCTGAGTGCTTAACCAGAGCTCCTTAGTAGAACCCTGCCAATGTAAAACAAGGTCAGTAGTTCAAACCCACCAGCTGCTCCTCGGGAAACCCTAAACACGGTTGCTATGCGTCTGAACAGACTGGAGGGCACTGAACAACTTAACAATAACCACTGTATAACTGTCACTAATTGTTTATTTAACAAACCCAAACAAAGCAAGCCCACTGCCGTCTAATCGACTTCAATTCTTCCAACTCGTAGCAGTCCGATACAGGGTTTCCAAGACTGTAAACTCTCACAGGAGCAGACAGCCTCATCTGTTGGTAGCAGCCCAGCGCCTAGCCCACAGTGCCATCAGGGCTAAAAACACATAAATAAACCTCGGAGATATATATACACACTAGATTATGATATTGGAGATTCCAGTTTCTTATCTGTGAATCTAAAGCTACTTATAGGACAAATAGTAAGTAGAACAAGATTTTGCCCCAAAGACTAAGGGCACACTTAGAAAAAGAAGCATCCAGAGATGGACACCCGTTTCCTTTTTGCCGCCTTCCTTCCTGAGAGGAGTTATCAGGGTAGGTGGAAATATTAATGAATTGCAAATTCCAGAGAGTGGTCTTGGTTTTCTCTGTAAAGGAATAATGCTGTACCTCTTGATTTTGTTGGGGCAGTATGCTAGGCTAGCATTCCAGGCCTAGGTGGTTATAATCTGAAACAGCTGACCAGGAGGGAGCCTGAGGAGTTAGCATCTGGTTGAAGGCTCCCTCAGCTGTGGCTGAAGTGGATTTGGGAAATTCTGAAAGTCTCTTGAAACCAAAAACCTACTGCCATCGACTAAGTTCCGACTCATAGTGACTGCACAGGGCAGAAAAGAACTGCCCCCTTTGGGTTTCTGAGACTATATATCTTTACAGGAGCAGCCTTAGGTTTTTTTTCTAGGAGTGGCTGGTGGATTAGAACTGCTTACCTTGTGGTTAGCAGTTCATTGATTAACACACTATGCCACCAGGGATCTTTGGAAAGTCTCTTGGTGATCTATGAAAAGCTGGCCCCTTGCTGAATTTTTTTTTTCTTTTTTTGCCACTGTACTCATTCCAAGTAGTAATTGAATAACAATTAATTTAGGAAATCAGTGTAGCGTATTTTAGTTACCAGGGCCTAAATTAAGAAAAACAGATCATTTAAAAAGTATCTATCTATCTTGATATAGATATAGATATATAGTTCCTGGTGTGGTGCTATGGATTAATGCACTGGATTGCAAATTGGTTTGAACCTCAAGGTCGATGATTCAAGCTCACCACCTGCGCCTTGGAAACCATATATAGTGTTGCTATGGGTTGGAACCAACTCGATGGCACTTAACAACAA
>NW_006408679.1:7765140-7766736 GCF_000296735.1 Chrysochloris asiatica | reverse complement strand
CTGTACAGGGTCGCTATGGGTCGGAACCGACTCGACGGCACTTAACAACAACAACACATAGTTATAGTTATAGTTATATATATATATATATATACCTCCTGGTGTGGTGCTGTAGGATCAGCGCTGGACTTTGAACTATAAGGTTGGCAGTTCACACCCACCAGGTGCTCCTCAGAAACCTTATACAGGGTCACTATGAGTTGGAACCAACTCAATAGCATTTAACAACATGTATGTGTGTGTATATATCTATGTTGATGTCCCACAGATATACAAGAATATGAAATAGAATATTGGTTCCTTTCTGGCAAACACAGCTGTGAATCTGATGGAACATACAGTGAGGGAAATGATGAAAATGTCTTAGATATTATCAGACATCTTAAGGCAATGAGTAGCTGAGCCTGGGGGCTCAGGACCATAGTATCAGGAGATACCATGGTAAATTGGCATACACAAAGTCCATAAAAATAATATTCTACCTCTGAGACCAGAAGAACTAGATGGTGTTCATGTACCACTACAAACCGCTCTGAAAGGGACCACATTAGAAGGTCCTGGATAGAGCGGCATAATGTGTGGAACAAAACTAAAAATTATTTTTAAAAAACGAGCTTACTGGTTGGAAAGAGACTGGAGGAACCTGAGACTGTGGTCCTCGACCACCCTTTAGATCTGGAAATTAACACACCCTCTTTCAGCCAGGTAGTATGTAGGTTTACATGGGGAACAACTTTCAGCCAAACAGTAGATAGTTATATAGGGGGAACAACAACACTTGTAAGATATATTCACTATGAATGGTGGAATGCCCAATCATTCAAAATCAAAGGGGCAGTATGTACCTAAGGACAATGGCGAGAAAGGAAGGTGGGTGGAAGGGAAATAGGAGCTAAAGGCAGGAAGCAGATAACTGTTGTTCCACAAAAGGGACTGCAACTATTGAGATATGAAACAAGGTATATTATTTGTTGAATGTTAAACTGATGATCTTGTTTGTAAACCTGTACTCAATTCACAAATAGTTTAAGAAAGAAAGAAATAAGAAGCCTTGGTACCATAGTGGGTCACACGTTGGGCTGCTAACAGCAAGGTCAGCAGTTTGAATCCACTAGCCTCTCCTCGGGAGAGAGATGAGAGTATCTGCTACAGTAAAGATTTACAGCCTCGGAAACCCTATACAGGGCTGCTGTGAGTCCGACCTGATTGGGTAGCATGCAGCAGCAGCACTGAGATACATATTTTTAGTATTTTACTCCATCAGTGAGTTTTCTTGTGAAGAAATGCTGGAATACATCAGCAATTGCTCTACTTCTGATTCCTTACTCCAAGATGAATGTTATAAACCTCTTTAAAAGAGCATGACTGACTATCAAGGGAGAAAAGCACAAGCGGAGTACAGGACCCTATCCAGAGAAGCAGCGACACCAGAGATGGAGGCGGAGATAGGGACAAGGAGAGAGTGAACAGCTGAGGACTCTAGATTCATGGGAAGAGAGGGACTGAGAGCTGGTGGGGCCAGGAGTCAGGCTTGCAGAATGTGTCCTTGGGTTGTTTAAATGATTATATGTTTCTGAATGTTTTTGTGTACAACCC
>NW_006408679.1:7704390-7765040 GCF_000296735.1 Chrysochloris asiatica | reverse complement strand
TTGAGTGATGATGCACGGAGGAGATTGTAATCATTGCAATGAAATGATGAATGTAAAACCAATGTTCTCCCAAGTAAACTATGACTCAGTTCACACAAAAGACTTAAAAAAACAAAAACAAAAACAGAACATAACTGACAGATCAGTGGAAGAGAATAGACCTCAGAAATCAGCCCACACACGTGGTCAGTTACACAGGTGCCAAGGTAACTTCATGGTGAAGGATTAGTCTTGTAAATTAATATATGATGCTGGGCTCCTAGACATCTTTAAAAAAGAAAGCAAAAGAACTTGGTATTTATCGCACACTACATATAAAATTATTAAAAATGATCATAGACCTAAATATAAAACCAAAAACTATAAAACCTTCTGAGTAAATCATGGAAAATCTTTGCGACCTCTGAGGGGAGGCAATTTTTTTTTTTTTTTTTTTTTAGGAGAAAACAGTACAATTCATAAGACACAAAAATTTGTTTTGGACTTCATTATAATTACAAATTTCTGCTCTTTAAATGATACCATTTGAATGAAAGCCAAAATGAAAAGGCAAACCTCAAAGTAGGAAAAAAAAATTTTTTTGTGACACTTATGTCTGACAAAGGGCTTGTATCTAGAATATTTAAAGAAATTATAACACAATAATGACAATTTAAAAGATGGGCAAAGGACTTTAACAGACACTACACTAAAGGAAGTATATAAAAGGCCGAGGGCATGAAAAGATGCTCATTATTAGGCTGAGATTGGCCATATTCCATAGATACCCGATGACCTTGGGAAGAGAGAGAGAAGAGGATGGGCTGGCTGGTTCGAAATTCAGGGAGACATGTGAACTCCTAAGCCCAAGGACACTGACCTGGCCACTCGGGGCTAAAGTTAAGAATGAAGAAGCCAGCTGGTGTAAAGAGCAGGAAGGTGTGTGAGAACTCCCAAAACTGCAGACAGTACCCATTTGACCTACTGTGTATGGCTTGCCAACCAGAATTCTACCTGAAGATAAAGAAGTCTGATAAAGGGAGCAAGCGTAAATTGCTACAACCTGATCAACTGGACCTTTGTTTATGGATGAAACTGTCCAACCAACTAGGGAAGGATTCTTCATGCATGTTTCCTCAGTACACTGGGTTGATGGGAATGGGCAACCTAGACTTTGGCTATCAAAATTGGGGAGCTATAAAGACACAAAGTGTCTGGCTTACAAGCTTTCATGAGGGTAGTTAGTGCCAGAACAAGGGGAGTAAGACAGAAGCCCTATTGACTAGTTTTCCTCTTGTCCAGGTAATGAGGGGGATAGGATTTTATGATTCAACTGCGAGTAATTTTTACCAGGTTTAATGGTGACTGTCACAACTATAAATGTAGAAGAGGTGTGACTAAAAAGGGGGCGCAGTTAATCTCATTTCAGGAATAGAGGACCCTAGGACCATCTAGAGGAGTGAGGGATCCTAACCAGAAAGTGGTGACAACAGAGATGGTGGCAGAGGCGATGGCATAGAGAGACAATAGCAGTGTGCCTGTGGGCAGAAGGGTGACTTGCAAAATGTGCCCTTTGGACATTTAAACAAATATATATTTTCAATGTGGTATGTGTACATCAAAAACAACAAAAAAGTAGCAGTTAAATACTGTTGGCTAAGGGTGCGTGGTGGGGATTGTAGTCATTACAATGATTTCCTGTATGTAACACTGAGGATCTTCCCTTTAAACCTTCATTCACTCACTACACAATAAAAGCTTTAAAAAAAAAAGAAAGAAAGACAAACGGTGCTCACTATCATTAGTAATCAGGGGATGTATTTGAGAACACATTGAGATACCACTTAGAACTACCAGAAAGGCTAAAGTTAAAAATACTGATACTACCCTGTATTGGAGAAAATGCAAACTAGAACTCACATACAGTGTTGCTGGGAGTGCAAAATGGCATAACCAATAGGAGAACAGTTTGGTAGCTTCTTCATAAAGTTAAAGGTGCACACATGTATCCTAACAACCCAGCAATTCCATACCTGTATGTTTAGAAAAAGGAAATTTAAAAATGCTGATGAAAAGTTGTATATACAAATGTTCATATCAGCTTTACTTATAATAGCCTCAAGCTTCAGACAATCCAGTGTCGTCAACAAAGGAATGGATAAACAAATTATTATATGAGAAAATGGGATTTTTCTTCACAGACTTTTTGAAGCCCCCTCATATATATTCATTCAATGGAATACTCCTGTGCAATAAAAATGAACAAAATAATGATACATGCAGCAGTATTGATACATCTCACATACAATATGTTGGATAACAGAGACTTGACACAAAGGAGTTTATATTACATTTTTTCCATTTATGAAGTTCTAGAATAGGTAAGAAGTAGCATATGATCAAGAGCAAAAGATACTGAAGGAAGAAATCCAAGATGCATTAAAGTCATTGGTAAAGAACAAGGCACCAGAAATAGATGTAATTAATACAAATTGAAATCTTTGAACAAACTGATGTGGCACTGGAGGCACTCACTCATCTATGCCAAGAAATTTGGAAGACAACTACCTGGCCAACAGACTGGAAGAGATCCATATTTGTGTCCATTCCAAAGAGAACCGACCTAATGGAATGTGGAAATCATTGGACAATATCATTGATATCCCATGTAAGTAAAGTTTTACTAAAGAAAATCTAAAAATGTTTGCAACCATGCATTGACAAAGAACTTCCTGAGGTTCAAGCTGGATTCAGAAGAGGACGTGGATCAAAGGACATAATTGCTGACGTCAGATGGATCTTGGCTGAAAGCAGAGAATAGCAGAAAGATATTTATCTGTGCTTTGTTGACTACGCAGAGACATTGGGTTGTGTGGATCACTGCGAAGTATGAGTATTCCAGAACACTTAATTGTATTCACAAGGAACGTATACATAGACAGTGAGACAGTTGTTCAAACAGAACAAGGGAACAGTGAATGGTTTAAAATTAGTCAAGGTGTGCTTCAGGGTTGTATTCTTTCACCATTTTTATCCAATCTGTATGCTGAGCAAATAATCCGAGAAACTGGATAGTATTAAGAAAGATGTAGCATCAGGATTGGAGGAAGACTCATTAACAATCTGCTATATGTAGATGATACAATCTTGCTTGCTGAAAGTAAAGTGGACTTAAAATACTTGCTGATGAAGATCAAAGACCACAGCCTTCAGTACGGGCTGCACCTCAATGTAAGGAAAACAAAAATCCTCACAACTGGACCAATAAACAACATCCATATAGAGAAGAGATTGAAACTGTCAAAGATTTCATTTTGCTTGGATCAACCATTAGCACTCATGGAAGCAGCAGTCAAGAAATCAAACAACATAATGCATTAGGCAAATCTGTACAAGACTTCTTTAAAGTGCTGAAGAGCAAAGATGTTAGTATGAAGACTTAGGTGTGCCTGACCCATGCTATGGTATTTTCATTAACCTCATATGCATGTGAAAGTTGGACAGTGAATAAGGAAGACCATAGAAGAATTGATGCATTTGAGTTATGCTGTTAAAGGAGAATATTGAAAGTACCATAGAATGCCAAAAGAACAAACGGTTGGAAGGAATACAGCCAGAATGTTCCTTGGAAACCATGATGGCTAGAGTTGGTCTCTCATAATTTGGACGTGTTTCCAGGAGGACCTAGTTCCTGGTAAAGAATATCATGTTTGGTAAATGGGAGGGTCAGAGAAAAAGAGGAAGACCCCCAACGAGATGGTTTGGCACAGTGGCGGAAGCGATGGGCTCAGGCGTAGCAATGATCGTGAGGTCGGCCCAGGACGGGGAAGTGTTTTGTTCTCTTGTACATAGGGTCACTATGAGTCAGTGCTGACTGGATGGCAACTAACAAGAATAGGCAACACGAATCTATAATGATAGTCATCAGGTTGCCTGGTTGACTGGCTCTACAAGGGGTAGAAAACTGTATAGCTTGATTGGAATAGTGATTACTCATAACTATTTGTCAAAGCTCATTGACAAGTAGCTTTGCCAACTCTCTTTTATTCAGTGTACTACTTAAAATCTATGTGTTTTATTGAACTGCACGGTCAGCAGTTCAAGCTCACCAGATGTTCCTCGGAAATCCTGTGAGTTGAAACAGACTCAACAGCACTTACCAAAAACAACAACAACAAAATTATACCTTGATAAAGTTGTCCCAAAGTAAGAACATAAACCATGTTAAAAACTAGTTTTAAGTATTGTTAGTATCTAGTTTTGTGTATTTTTAAAAAGCCATTTGTTATTTGAATATTTGGGGATTTTCAGATGCTGCATTAAACTCTGTAGGAGGTGATTCAGTGAGCGTGTCATGAGTAATTACATTTGGTACCTAACAGTACAGGGAAACATTTCTTAACATTGCTAGCTTTCACTTTCATATGAGTCTTTTATGCTTTGAAATACATACTAGTTTTATTATATTTACTTTTCTCTATTTTCAGCAGCTAACATACTTGATTTTTTTTTTAAGAGCAGAGTGAAAACATGAATATGTCCATTTTGCATTTACTTTGAAAATATTCTGTATTTTGTATAAGTCATGAGAATATTACTTTTTCCATCTAGTAAGAGTTCAGTATGCAACTCTTTATAGTAGAGCATTTTTCCTGTCATTCTTTTCATCTGCTGTGTGTTTTGATGTCTTGCAGATGAATTGCTGACATCTGATACCCCACTAGCCATATTCCTTAAGAAAACAAACGCAAAAAACTTTATTAAATCCTCTATTTTGTAAAATTCTGGTCACTTTCACAAGGATTATAGTTTGCATTATATGGGAGAAATTTAACTTCAGGGATATAAACATTGTTTTGAATAGAAAAAGTCTGTACTAGCTGATGTATTATAAAAGTTTACCAATAGCCAGTTGTCTTGTTCGGAAGTGATAGGGCAGTAACTTGAAATCTTCCCTGCTAAATGTTTACTGATTTTAATAATAACAAATATTTTAAAAATTAAATTATGCCTAATGGTTTAAAAGAATTACAATGTTTCATCTCGTGACCCACACAACAGTTTAAGGTGGGTAACAGGGAAGAAATTATTTCTACTGTTAATAATGTTTGAGGTTGCATTTCGGGTTTGGTTACATTACATTTCTTTAATTCCCTTACATTTTTTTGTATATCTGAACTCAGCTATTTTACTAGTTTACATAACCTAGTTGATGTAGATACTAAAGTGTCTAGTTGGTGTGCTAAGGTTTATCTGACCTTGAGTTAAGTTTAGTTTCTATGACATTTAATTTGTAATCTTCATGGAGAAAAGAATTAAATATATTTAGAAAATAAATTATAAATATCTTATTACGCAGTTCTTTTTGAAATAACCCTTTATATAAGTATAATTCTTTATTTCTGGGGTTGATTCTTAAAGACAAGTCCATGAGCAAACTAAGGTTCAGAGAAAATGTGCTGCATCAAAAATTTCAACCTGTTGATTATGTGAGGGAAAATATCAAGAAAACAGACATACAGAATCTAATGCGAAGAATATGTTTAAAAGAGTTTTAAAAGTTACTTGCTTTCAATATCTTCCCTAGAAAGACTTAAGAATATGTCTGCCTAAGTTAATGAGTTATCATGGGTATTTTCCAAATTGGTGAGAGCTCAATTTAAATAAATATAACTTTTGTGTGGGTCAAGTATTCAAAATAAAAGTCTCTGTTCTACTTGTGTTCCCATCACAAATGGTAGGAACTTAATTTTATATTGTTGACTTAAAGAAATGATTACTTAATGAGAGCAAGAGAAAATTTCACATTAAGTACTACATAGAGATTTCTGTTGCCTTAATGAAGTTTTAACACCTTCCGAAGGTTTCTTTCTTCAAGAATTTAAAAAATAAGTAAATTAGTAAGATTAACTAAAGTAAGTAAAATTTAGAAGTGTACTTTTTAAAATCCTGACGAGGCTCATGTGTTAGATAGTATACATTTCCTTATTAACATTAATCCTTAGAATCAAGATTGAATAGAGTACCATGTTTAGGCACTGGATTTAGACTGCCAATTCAAACACTTTCTCATTGTAAAGGACTTTTTTTTTAAATTATTTGAAGTTTTCATTGTGAATTATGTGATAGTTTACATGGGAGAACATTAACATTACATTCATCCTATCGTATTTTGTTTCATTGCAATGATTACAATTCCCTCCATGTATCATCAAACAACCAAAGGGTATACCCTGCAAACCTACCCTCCCGCTGCCAGAACACAGCCCCTCTCCCTCCCTGAGTCCAGAGTCCCCAGCAGCTCCCATCTCTCCATGTCCTTATTTCTACCTCCATCTCTGGTTTCACTGCTTCTCTGCATAGGGTCCTGCACTCTGCTCCTCTCCCTGATGGTCCCAGGGACCTCCACTCCCAGACTGCAAAATCAATCACTCCTCTCCTTTTGTTACAAAACGTCTACCTTTACATTTTCAACCCTCAAAGTCAGTCCTGATAGCAGTTATTCACTATTGAACAAAAGATTCTTATCCCCAACTCCTTTCATCAGCCCCACCCAAGCACCCTCTGGAACTAGGCTCCCTCCTGAAAGCTTGTAAGGCAGTCATTTCTTGCCTTTGTAGCCCTCCCCCCTCCCCCTTTTGGGTAGCCAATGTCTAAATTACCCATCTCTGTCAGCCCTGTGTACCAAGGGGATGGGAATGATCCTTGCTGTAAAGATTTGTTCCCTCTTTTGAGCTACTACATCCATAAACATGGATCAAGTTCATCAAATTTTAGCGGATTACTCCTTTTTTTTCCCTCTTCTTTTTTCTTCTAGTCAAATTCTGATCATCCAGCCATTGAAGCCAGGTCAAGTGGGTAGTATCTGCAAGTATGAGTGTTCTTGTGCATCTCCCCTCACTTTCATATCAGCTGGATGTTTCAATCTCTGCTCTAGTCCTCTGTGCCTATGTTACTGTCTCTGGGCCCTGGAGTCCCCAGGTCTTGCCACACTACTGGCCAGCCAGGTCTCAATCTGGGTTCACAAGAGTCTTATGAACATGATTGGACTTAGCTCACAACTTCTTTGCTGTTTCCCCCGCACTTTTCCTTATCGGTGACCAACATGGTCACTAGCCAGACCACATGCTTGCTTATGTATTCCCCTTGAGTCTTGGAAGGGGGTTGTCCTGAGGGGACCTGACCGTTTGCCTTGATGGCTCCCAGACATACAACTTGCTTGTTCTTGTAGTAGTCAATCAGACTGCTGTTACTGTTTTGATTTTTCCTTCCGATCTTTATTTCAAGAAATAGCTTCTATTTTTCTAGCCGCTCCAGGCTGGTCTCCTTGTCCTTTCAAGTGGAAATTCCCCACCTCAGAAGATTCTGGATGGGGTTCAGGATTCCACCTATGATTTTATGCAATGTAAAGCCTCCATAGGAAGCATCCTTCACTGGGCGAATTCTAGCTCCATTTTAGGAATTCCAATCAGTTATACGGTGAAGATGGACTCATTGTAAGGGACTTTTGCAGGCCTTAGTTTGTGCATTAGTAAAGTGATATTAGTTGTAGTACTTGCCTCTCCAGGTACTTTGTTACTGTTAGTTGCTTTTGAATCCTGACAACTCCATGTGTACCGAGCAGAACTACTTGATGGGGTTTCAAGACTATGTCCCTTTGGAAACATCTTTAGGCACCTCTAGGTAGATTTGCACTACCAGTCTTTCTGCTGGTAGTTCAGTGCTTACGCTGCTGCCATTTGGGAACTCCTTTTCAGATACTTTTGTTGTTGCTAGTGTTGTTGAGTGCTATTGAGTCGGTTCTGACTCAAAGCCACTCTGCATAGAGTTTCCAAGGAGTGGCTGTTGAGCTTGAACTGCTGAAAATTTGGCATCTCTGTGGAGTAGTAGCTCTACTCTGTCCTCTAGGGTCAGCATAATTTGAAATTGATTTGACAGCAGCGAGATCAGTAAATGAAATACAGAAAAACCAAAAGCCAGGAAAAGGTATGAAGTAGTCATCTGAAAGGAATTTGGTTTTGGCTTCACTGCACTCTCAGTGTGTTGATTTTCAGGGCTTCTGTTTTCTTTCTTCTGTTGGCACTCTTAATTGAATAGTAAATTAATCATAAAATAGAGAAGTAGTGACCCTCAACCAATTTGGAAGCTAGATGATACATACCTGGACAATCTGGGAGACTGAAACTTGGCTACCATTACGCTTTAAATGAAAACAACAATAACTAAAATTACCTAGAACATATTTCAAAAACAGAGTAATAACCTCTCTGAAAACTTAGAGATAGGAGATCAAGATGAATATAATGAATGAGCTCGGTAGGATCTCAATTAAATTAACTATTCCCACTGTTAACTGCGATCTCAGATATTATGTGAACAGAGTAATGGCTAGGAGCTGCAGTTCAGTGCTTTGTCTGGATATTTGAGAAGTAGGGCAAGATCAAGATGTAGGAGTCAGATTCTTTTTGTTTTTAAATTTTGTTTTACAGACACAGACACTAAATTTTTATTTCCATGCTCAATTCCGTATTCTATCATGGAAGATGTTATATTCCATCATTCAAAATAATGTTACCATTAGGTTCACCAGGATATCTTGCTGCTGTTTACAAAAGGCTCCTATTATTTTGTGTTGGCATAAATGAATGAGATTATTTAATGAGTTGTTATTGTTAAAGCGCCGTTGAGTCAATTCCGATCCATAGCAACCCTTTATAGGATTTCCAAGGAGCTTGAACCACCAACCTTGCAGTTCAGACGCATTAGCCCAGAGCACCACACCAGGACTCCTATTTAACAAGAGCAAGAGGAAATTTAAGTACTATATAGAGCTCTCTCTCTTTCTCTCTCTCTATATACATATATTGTTGTTAAGTGCTTTTGAGTTGGTTCTGACCTATAGCGACCCTGCATAGGATTTCTAAGGAGCGGCTGGTCATCTTGAAGTACCCATCTTGTGGTTCAAGCCAACATTACAGTCCAGCACATTAATCCACAGTGCCACACCATATATTGTTAAATGCCGTTGAGTCGGTTCCAACTCATAGCGGCCCTGTTTAGGGCTTGTGAGAGTTGTAAATCTTTGTGAGAACAGAAAGCCTCATCTTTTTCCTGAGGAGCAGCTGGTGGGCTTGAGCTGTTGACCATGTGGTTTGTAGTCCAGCATTTATCCTATGGAGCTACTACACTCCTGTATCTATCTACCTACTTACCTATCTTTCTATCTCTGATACAAAATATTTACTATTTAACATTTTTTACATAAACACTTGAGTAACATATTTACATTCATTACATTCATGTGCACCAGAGGTTTTTTTTTTTTTTTCTTATTTTTTAAATTGGAGAAATAATAACATATTTGTAAACCATTTGGAATTATCCACTGGAGGGGGAAATTATTGAAGATGAGAAAAATGAGGATTATTTGCCAATGTTCTTCTAGGTGAGAAGGATTGGAATCTAGTGTACAGGTAGGGAGGATGGACTTGGAAGTGAGGACAGTTTATGTCTGGACACAGGAGAGATAGTAGCATGTCTGTGTTCAGATGGCTGGTCGCTGAGTAACTATGGTTCCTTGTCTGTGCTCAGTGAAATAGAAACCAGGTCATTAGCTGAAGATGGGGAAGTACTGGTCAGAGGTTGGGGGAGCCAGGAAAAAGAGAAAATTTAACAGCTACCAGAAGCAAAAGACAGTTTCTTATCAAGAATGAAAGGTAAGACGGACAGCAGACTGCTAATAAATGCCAGAAGGCTGTGAAACAGTACCTTCAAAGTGCTGAGGGAAATGGGTCAAGAGTGAGAGTGAGAAAAAGACAGTTTGCAGGACTACCGAGGCTAAGGGTGTAGACTAATCAGACTTTAGCTACAAGAGCTACAACAGCATATACTTCTACTTAAAGGAAAATTGAACCCAGATGGAGAGTGAGGGCTGTAAGAATCCATATGAGTAAAGGAAAGGGTAGAGATTTTGGTAAATACAAATAAGTATTATTGTAAAAAATGAAGATTAAGATTAAGAGTTATATATTTAAATATATACATAATTGTAATAGTGTGAAGAATTTGGAACATAGGTTATAATAGAGCTAATTGCTTAAGTTGTTGCCCACCCTCACCCACCTTCCTCATAAGTGAGAAAACAAAAAAGAACACTGTACGTGGGTTAAAGAATTCCTATCGTTTAATCTTTTTTTGTGGCCACTGTTCAGAAACTGTAGATGTAGCGTGACCTTCGTGTATGCTGTGTGAAATTAGAAGGTATCAGGGATCTTTGCCATTGCCTTCCAAGTACAGTAACGCCTTGATTTATCAGCTACTGAAGAATTACCAGGCTCTGAGATGTTTGCTGAGAGGCTGGAAGAGCTCTAGTCAGGTGTGTTCTAAGACTTGTGTTTGGGCAGCCCCGCAAAAGGAAACAGTAGGGTCAATAAACATTAAATTTGTACTTAAATATATTTTTATTTTCCTTATAGGCTTCAGTGTTCGTGTGTCAACAGTAGTCAAATCAAATACAACTTTGCATTTAATTTGTATACTGCTACTGTTCAGATCACCCTAGTGGGAAAGAAATCTGCTTATTCATTTCCCTAATCAAGTAGGATGAAGCTATGGGTCTTGGACAAAAACTGAAACATATTCTTATGCCCTTTGTGTAAAGATTTAAGACACCTTTAGAAATCCCATGATAATTAAGTTTTTGAGTATCTGCTAATGTGAGGTTTTAAATCTATTTTCTGTTTCCTAAACTGAAAAGTAGTCTCCGGGTTGAGTGTGCATTACTTGGTAGATAGAGCCTTTACTCTAACTAGTGATCATTCACTCTGCAGTCTGTTACATCAGCAGAAGCCATTACTGTGCCATTGCCTTGAAGTGTATCGTGGTGTGGCGCTGTAGGATAAGCACTTGACCGCAAGGTTGGCATTTCAAACTCACCAGCCACTCCTTGGAAACCCGTACAGGGGCACTATGGCTTGGAACCAACATGACGGCACTTAACAATAACAATACCAAAGATGGGAGCATGGTGGCTCCATACACGATAAGCACTGGACTTCCAACTACAAGATATGTGGTTTTAGCCGTCAGCCATTCTATGAAAGGCTTTCTGCTCAAAAAGTCTATACAGGGCCACTATGAGTTGGAACTGACTGTATCTGTATAACACTTAACAACAATGCCATAGATGTTATTTATATATTAACATATTTGTAGCCCTTTTCAGTCCAATTTTGCACATTAGCATTTTTTATATTAAAGAAAGGCTAAACATAAATTTATAAAATCTTTTTTCTTAATGTAATACATTATATTAAATTTCAGAAAGATAATTAATCTTTAGATTATTCAGGGAGTATGGTTTTAACAAATTAACTTCTGGTCATTCCATTATAATGAAATAGGTTTTTTAAAAAATTGTATTTTGCTGTGTTGATAGAAAAACATAAAATCTACTTATGCTGCCAGTAATATTTGCTGGTAAATGCAGATTAGATAATTTATTTTATTGAGTTTATTGAATTTTTAGATGAAGATTTTATTAGTAGTGCATCTAAAACAGAAAAGGAATTAAGCAGCCACCATAAAAAAATTCTTTTAGGAATAAGTTAGTGCATAAAAACACACAGTAAGACTGCATTTTACATATCAAATGTCGTGTTGGGCTAACATTTTATATTGTTGTTGTTGTTAAGTGCCTTCAAGTCGATCCCGACCCATAGCAGCCCTCTATAGGGTTTCCAAGGAGCAGCAGGTGAGCTTGAACCACTGACCTTGCAACTCAAGTGACTGCAGTCTGACGCATTAGCAGGACTCCTATATATTAGGAAGAGTTCAATAATTTAAGAACAGTTTCTTCCCTTACATGCTCATTTTAAATCAGGCAAGCTTGAGATGCATAGTAGTAGTGCTGAGAATGGAAAATATACACCTGTGGCAAAAGAATATGTGCACGGTAAATATGTTTATACAGCTGCATGGTAATGTTACTTAGTATAGAGAACATTTACAAAATCATGTAATGAGCCTCATTTCAGACAACCATTAACTTTGGCTTAGAAATGGCTAATTAAAGAATAACCTCATTTTTCAAATATAGACTGTATAAACAATATATAACATCACTGGAGGTACACACTTTACTTTGAATTCATACATTTCATCATAAGTATGTGTTGGCTTATTTCTAAGGTGATAGAGACCCTTGGTTAAGACTTTTCTTATTTATAATTTATAGTTTCACTGCATATAAGGTCTGCTCTTTTAGTACCAGACTGAGTTTCCATTAAACTTTACTGCACTTACATGGATCTTCTGTCATGTTTTAATAAAATTATAAAATTGACTTAATTGGGTCTATGTGAAAGCTTCTTTTATCATTAATAAATTCCATTTATTCCACAGGATTATTAGTTTTGGATAAGTTACATGACTTCATTCAGACTTGCACTAGAATATGAATAAATATTATTTAAAAATTTAAAATACTCTCACAGAACTATGGAGCTTAAAAAGAGTGAGCAAAATCTTTTTTTTTTTTTTTGATTCAAAAGAGTGAGCAAAATCTATTTATGGCTGTAGTATTATTTGTAAAATATTTCATCTGAAAAATTGTATAGGCAGTGGGTGGTTTCTTCCTCTTGCCTCACTTTTGAGCACCTGTTATATACCATGCACTTTTTGAGGCTCTAAGGAGCTCTGGTAGCGTAGTGGCTACGAATCGGGCTGCGAACCTTAAGGTCAGCGGTTCGAAACTACCAGCCGCTCCGCGGGAGAAAGATGAGGCTTTCTACTCCCGTAAAGATTTACACCCTCGGAAACCCTGTACAGGGTCGCTATGGGTCGGAACCGACTCGACGGCACTTAACAACAACAACAACAACAAGGAATAATCAAGAAGGAAGGCTTATTTCCTGTCCTCAAATATTTTCGTTTCCTTGGACCAGGAGAGTATGCTAAGCAGCAATTACCAGCAATTACATTTAAAAACAAAAAACCAAAAACTACCACAAGAGAAATATACTCTAAATCTAGTCAACGTGTAATTAATGGCACTGTCCCCTTAATTCATTTTAGACTAAAGTGGATACTGGAGTTCTAGTATGGCACTGTAGGATAATCACTGGATGGCCAACGACAAGGTCAGCGGTTCAAACCCACCAGCCACTCCTTGGAAATCCTATACACAGGATCACTGTGAGTCAGAATTGACTGGAGGGCACTTAACAAAAGTGGATGCTAGGTTATAAGAGGGACAGGAAACAATTTGTATACATTTTTGTTCCTGGAAAAAAAACAATGGTTTCAAGTGCTTTGGCTTAACTAGTTTTTGCTTGCTTAAACAATCTTACTTCTAAGATGGACATAGTCATGAGGTGTTTGCAGTTGATTGAAGGTTAATTATGGAAGATTTCTACCTTGGTCTTTTTTCGTAGCACCTAAGCAGGTACTGGTGTGGTGCTGTGGGTTAATGCACCAGACTGCAAAGCTGTTTGAACTGCAAGGTTGGCAGTTCAAGCTCACCAGCTGCTTCTTGGAAACCCTAAATAGGATTGCTGTGGGTCAGGATCGATTCAATGGCACTCAAAACAACAAGCAGATAACTTAAAAATATTTATTAAATGAATGAAAAATAAGAATTGATAAAGCAAGCAATGGTGATAAATGGCAGATAAAGGAGGCGAAATTTCTAGCAGAGAGAACCAAAATGGAAGTGTTTTGGAGGCAAGAATTGTGGAAACGTTTGCAGGACTGAAGTAGAAGTTACAGGCAGCTGTGTTGAACAGCGAGGAAAGTAAGTAAGTAAGTAACATAGTTAACAGAGGGGCTTACATAGTAAACTGTGGTTTTAGCTTAGTATGAGAGTACTAAGTTATTACATTAGTATCTAGTCCGAGGAAATGAGTTTGAATAACTCCAAAGTGTGGCCTTCCAAACAGTAGTTTTCAGCATCGTCTAGGACTTCTTGTTGTTAGGTGCCATCTTGTTAGCTCCAGCTCCTAGCAACCCCTCTGAATAACAGAATGAAACACTGCTCAGTCCTGCACCATTCTCACAGTCGCTGCTACGTTTGAGCCCAGTGTTGAAGCCACTGCATTAATCCATCTTGAGGGTTTTTCTCTTTTTCGCTGACCCTGTACTTTACCTAGCATAGTGACTTTGTCCAGAGCCCAACTCCTCCTGATAACATGTCCAAAATAAGTAAGACAAAATCTTGCTATCCTCACTTCTTAGGAGCATCCTGGCTGTATTCCACTTACTCTTCTGGCAGTCCATGACACATTCAATATTGTTCACCACCATAATTCAAATGCATCAATTCTTTTTCAAACCTCCTTATTCATTGTCCAGATTTTGCATGCATATGAGATCATGGAAAATACCATGGCTTGGGAAAGATGCACCTTAATCCTTAAAGTGATATCTTTGCTTTTTAACACTTTAGAGAGATCTTTTGCAGCATATTTACCCAGTGTAATATGTCTCTGGATTTCATGACAGCTGCTTCCATAAGTGTTGATTGTAGATGCAAGTAAAATGAAATCCTTGAGAACTTCACAATCTTTTCTCTATTTATATTGATGTTACTTATTGGCCCAGTTGTGAGCATTTTTTGTTTCATATTGAGGTGTAAATCATATTGAATGCTGTAGTCTTTGTGTTCATGTTTCAAGTCCTCTTCACTTTCAGCAAGTATAAAGTTGCATCATTTGCATATCACAGGTTGTTAATGAGTCTTTCTCCAATCCTGATGCTATGCTCTTATTCATGTAGTCCAGCTTCTAGAATTATTTGCTCAGCATACAGATTGAATAAGTATGGTGAAAGGATACAACCCTGACTAACACCTTTTCTGATTTTAAACCATTCAATATCCCCTTGTTCTGTTTGAATGACTGTTTCTTGTTCTATGTATAGATTTCATGTGAGCACAGATGTTCTGCAATTTTCATTAGTGTCTATAATTTGTTATGATCCAGTTAAATTCCTTTGGGAAGTCAGTAATGCACAGGTAAACATCTTTCTGGTATTCTCTGCTTTCAGCCCAGATCAATCTGAAATCAACAGTCTTCTCCTTTGTTCCACATCCTCTTCTGAATCCAGCTTGAATTTCTGGCATACTCCAGATCCAAGTGGAGATGACTTATTTTATTCCCAAAGTTGTACTTAAAAGTGGGAATAGTTTGTTCCCCACCCCCCCAAAAAAAACATATTCTAAACAAAACAAAATAGAAAATGTGAAAGGTCAGCTTGTATAACCAATATTGTTAAATGTTTCTCTGACCCAAATATGTATAGATTTATTTGATGCCAGAAGATCCAAAGGAAATCATTGAAATCTTTGGGTTGTTACAAAGATTTGCTCTCTATTTGAAATTAAAAGTCCTGGTGTGATGCTGTAGAATAAGCATTGGACTGCAAGTTGGTTTGAACCACAAGACTGGTGGTTTTAATGGACTAGCTGCCCCTTGTATGAGTTGGAACCGACTCAGCGGCACTTAACAACAAACAATATCAATTATTTGAAATTAATCTAGATAAAAGGGGTTGGGATATAAGTTTTTAAAGGAACTTTTTATAAAAAAACTAAAATTTCTTTTAGGAAGACTTATACAATTGTGTGCTGGTGTGGCACTGTAGGATAAGCATTGGACCAGAAGGTCAGTTTGAACTGCAAGGTCGGCAGTGCAAATTCACAAGCTGCTCCTTGTAAACCCTATACAGAGTTGCTATGAGTCGGAACTGATTCATCGGCATTTAACAACAACAACATATACAAATAAAGTTGTCTTTCAAAATGTATTACACCAAAAGGATATTAGTTTTATGTTTTGAAGTTGGGAACAGAAAAAAGGCTTAATTTTTACTTACAGGTTAGTGAGGCGCACTGTAAGGAGCCCTGGTGGTGGAGTGGGTTACACATTAGGCTACTAACCACAAGGTTTGGATCTACCTTCCAGCGTAGAGGAGAAAAAAGAAGTATTCTGTCTTTCCCATTTACAGCTTTGGAAATCCTACCAAGGGTTACTGAGTCAGAATTGACTCAGTGGGTTAGGTTTGGGTTTGGTTGTGGTGGCACTGTGGGTTAGGCATTGGACTGCTAACTACAGTTCAAACCACCAGTCACTCAGTGGGAGAAAGATGAGGCTGTCACCATAAAGATTTAGTCTCAGAAACCCTGTATAGGGTCGCTCTGAGTGAGAATCGACTCCGTGCCAGTGGTTTTTTTTATACATTATTATTTAGACTGCAGGTTTTCCCTGGATCAGTTCACAGGACTTTACCCTCAGGGGGAAAATGACATGAACACTAGGATCTTACCTCCTTCCCATCTTCTTGAAACTCTTCCCCCTTTCCCCCCCGCACCCCGCCTAGATTTTCACTTGCCCTCTTATAAAGGAAAAAGAGTAATTTATAAATGTAGGAACAAGTATTAAAACTAATGTTAATCATAAGTACCAAGCTGCCCCTCCTTCAGAGATTCAGTGAGACATCTTGTAATGTTTAGTCTTTGATGGTGTCAAGTGATGTAAGGAAGTTGAGGTCATAGTAGCAAAGGCTAAGTATCTTTCATATATTACACTCCCGACTCTTAAATCTGAGCTCATCTGTAGTTGTCCTTGGTTCATAGTCACTGCATTTTTTTTTCTTGGGCACTGTCTTGGAAGGCCAGTTGTGAGTGTTTGGGTGTCAGTAGTAAATATTGCACTCAGAGGTGGCAAAAAGCAATCGTTTTCAAAAGTTGTGTTCCTTTGATCTAAGGAAAAGGTACATTTTAACTTTGTGTGTGTGTGTGTACACAATCAGGAATTATTTTAGTGTGTATGACAGTCCCACTTGTTTCTAGATAGGGGATCTGAACTTGATGCTGGATTTAGCTCCTTGCAAAGCCCACAGGGTGTGGGTGTGTATTATTAAGGCATTGTACTTGGCAGAGGAAGGAATGAATGCTGCATTGCCTAATATCCCATAGGGACAGGAAGGGGGAGTGCATAGTGTTCTTTTGCTGTGATTGAAGGCTCGTGCTGACTGTGTAATGGGTAAAGGACTGTAACTTGAGGATATTAAATAGAGTAAATACTTAGGAATTCTTAGTCATTAACCCAGGATCTCCAGGAAAGCAAAGATTGTTGGATGACTAAACAAAGCAGATGCCTTAACTTAGGAACAGCACAAATAACTTATTAGTTTTCTTTCTCCTGTGCCTCACTGTTTTCTTCCCCCCTTTTTTTTTTCAGTTTGTAATATAAAGTCTTTTCAATGACAGACATTTATAAAGTCTAAATACTGGATATTACTACTAGTATTTTCATAGGCTTCCCCTCCCCCTGTTTTTTTAAAGCAGAGGTCATCTTGGTGTTGTCCTGTTAGTAACATAGCCTGGGACTCTAACACGATGAGCAGCTGTTTCCAGTGGTGGTGTAGACTTGTTTTATTGTTGCTACTGCTTCGTAATAAAAGTTGCCGAATGCTCATCTTCTTTGGTGTTTCTTAGAAAATTCTGTTTCTCAAGCAATACTTGTTATCTGTTTGGCATGGTAATTTTCTGCAAAAAATTTGTGGCACCAATCATTCCTCCCTCAAGACTTCCGACTCCTCACTTGGGTTTGATAATCTGTTGCAGTGGCCACACACGATTCAGACACCATACTCGGAATTATGGGGGTCATAGTTTTAACAGATCACAGATGTTCAGGGCATCATTGTTTATCAGCTGCTGGTAAATGCCCTTAGGCCACACCATTCTACCATAAGCTAAAGCTTGAAGGCACTGGCCTCTAGTTTCCTGAGTCTGTAAACCTAGCTGCCAACTTAAGTGCCTGTAGACATCCCACTCTACAAGCAAGTTTCCTGCCCAGAGTCACTCAGTTTCCCTTGCTCAGTGGACTGGGAAGTGCATGGCCGTGTCTGTGCTCTGGTTGTTGTTTCTGTTGCTGCTGTTCCTCTGCCATTCCTCTGCTGTCACGGCTTTCTGTCCCCTGTGCAGGGATGGGCTGGCTCTTCTTTGATGGTAGTGAGGTTCCCACTGCTGCTTCTGAAATGGCTCATTTTAAACCCATGCTAGAGTTTCAAGATTTTACAATTACAATTTGAGTCAGTTCTGACCCATAGTGATACTGTATAGGGTTTCCAAAGAGCAGCTGGTGAGTTTGAACCACCAACCTTGCAGTTCAAACCCTCTTTGATCACCAGTACTCCCCCATTACAATTAGCTCTGCTAAAGTCCATAGCTGAACCCTGTCATCCTCTCAGCATCTTCTCCCTCCTTCTCTTATGGATCCCCAGCAGGACAGAAACGTCGTTTGGTGGGAGTTGCAGACTATAGCTAGAAGAGACATTAGAAAAATCACTACACCTCATTTTCATTATAAGAGTAGGTTGTGAGTTTTGTTACAAAGAAATAGAAATATTAAAACTTATTGTAGACTCAGTATAGTGATCCTGCTTGGTCACCTTAGAGCAGGTGGTGGGCCGGCAACGTCGGGTGCATGGGGTCCCCAGCTGATCTCCTCCCTCCCTGCCTTCCTCGGATGGCGGCTGTTTATGCTGGACGTGTGGCCAGAGACAGGTAAGGATCACGTGGGACCTCGGCTACTTAAGACAGAGCCATTGCCATGCTGCAGTGAGTCTCAATGACTGGTAAGACTGAGGAATTCGCACTGACCACCTAAGACAGGCAGTGTCCCTTAAACAATCAATAAATAAGGAGGATTTAGATGCAGACAGTACAGACCCGGTCAGGAGGCCAAGCCCCTGAGGGCCCAAGCGTTGTTGACCGTCCAAACCGTAGGCTCTGAGGATCAGACTCTAGCCACCTAGTAGACATAGCAAACTGTCCCTCATCTGATTATTCAGTAATGCTTGTTAGTAATCTCATACATGAGCCCTGGATATCCACAGACAAATGTAAAAACCTTCCCTAAAAGCCAAGACTATAAATTCCAAAAAGCCAAGTCCCCCCCAAATCCAAAAAAAAAAAAAAAAAGCTAAAGAGGATAGGATAGAGAGAAACACTGTAAACTGATGATATATGGTAGGGATAATAATCAATGTAATGAAACAAGCTATATGAATGGTTGAATGTGAAGCTGATGATGTGCCCTGTAAACTTTCACTCAATCCAAAATAAAAACATTTAATAAAAAAAAAAAAAAAACTTATTGTAGATACTCCCCATCTCCCGCCCCTAGTGATGCTGTTAAGTGTTAAGTTGGTTCCAACTGATAGTGACTCTGTTTGTATAGGGTTTCCATGGAGTGGCTGGTGGATTTGAACTGCTGACCTTGCAGTTAGCAGTCCAGTGCTTATCCTGCAGCACCACACTAGGACTCTACCTCTGAATTTTTGGCTAACATTTTGTGATCAGTAGTTGTTTTCAGTCACGTTAACAACAACAAAACTGGATTTTTTCCCCCCTCTAGTGATGGTTAAAAGGAGCTCTGGTAGCATAGTGGTTACAAATCGGGCTGCTAACCTTAAGGTCGGCAGTTCGAAACTGCCAGCTGTTCCGTGGGAGAAACAGGCTTTCTGCTCCCGTAAAGATTTACAGCCTTGGAAACCCTGTACAGCGTCACTATGAGTCAGAACCGACTCCACGGCACATAACAACAACAGTGATGGTTAAAGCTTCCTGTAGGAGCAGCATTGGACTGCTAACCACAAGGCTGGATGTTGAAACCCACCAGCTGCTCCTCAGAAACCTATACAGGATTGCTAAGAGTTGGACCTGACTTAGTTGCACTTAACAACAACAATGGTGATGGTTAAGACTAAGATGCCTTATGTGACTGCTTCAAGTTTGATCTGGAACCAGTTACAGCATTTCCACCATTCATCTGTCAGTTCACCGTATTATGGTGGCTTGTGTGTGTTGCTGTTGCTGTGATGCTGGAAGCTATGCCATTGGTATTTTAAATTCCAGGAGGGGCACCCATGGTGGACAGCTGTCAGCTGAACTTCCAGACTAAGATAGTGTAGGAAGAAGGAGAGATGGACTACTTCTGAATGTTTAGCCACTGAAAACCTTATAAATAGGAGTGGAACACTGTCAGCACCAGAAGCTTGAATACTGAAATATTACAAATGGCACCAGAATATTGTCAGATATATAGCTGAAAGATGAGTCCCTTAGGTTGGAAGACACTCAAAATACGACTAGGGAAGAGCTGCCTTCTCAAAGTAGAGTTGACCATGCTGACATGAATGGAATAAAGCTTTCAGGACTTTCATCTACTAATGGAGCACAACTCAAACTGAGCTGCAAATATCCCATTAATAATCAGAACATAGAATGTATGAAATATGAATCTAGGTAAATTTTAAGTTGTCAAAAATAAAATGGAATACATAAAGATCGATATGATGGACATTAGTGGGCTGAAATGGACTGGTATTGGCCATTTTGAACCTAACAATCACATGGCTTACTATTATGGGAATGACAAATTGAAGAATAATGACATCTCATTCGTTACCATAAAGAACATATCAACATCTGTCTTGAAATATCATGTTTTCTGTGATAGGATAATATTTATGTGTCTACGAGGAAGAACAGTTAATACCATTATTATTCAAATCTATACACCAAAAACTAAAGCCAGTAATGATGAAATTGAAGAATTTATCTCAACATCTTCAGTGTAAAATTGATCAAACATGCTATCAAGATGTATTAATAATTACTGGTAATTGGAATGCACAGTTTGGAAACAAAGAGGAAGGGCAAAAGGGAAGAGCATGCTCAGCATGTCTCAAGCTGAAAGACCTGAAGAAAAAATTCATGCCTTGACTTGAAATATTGAAGGATTCCATTGTCAAATATGGAGTGATGCAGAAAGCATCAAAAGAAGAAGGAAAGAATACAGTCACTGTACCGAAAAGAAATGGCCAATGTTCAGTCACGTACACTGAAAACATTGGCAAAGAAAAGGCTCTGAGAAGGAATGGAATCCAAATTGAAATCTTTCAACAAACTGATGAAGCACTGGAGATGCTCACTCATCTATGCCAAGAAGTTTGGAAGACATCTACCTGGCCAACTTTTCAGAAGAGATCCATATTTGTGCTTATTCCAAAGAAAGGTTACGTAATAGAATGCAGAAATCATCGGACAATATCATTAATATCACATGCAAGTAAAATTTTGTTAAAGATTATTAAAGAACTACTGCAACAACACATTGCCAGGAAACTGCCAGAGGTTCAAGCCAGATTCAGAAGAGGATGTGGAATGAGGGATATCATTGCTGATGTCAGATGGATCTTGGCTGAAAGCAGAGAATACCAGAAAGTTGTTTAGCTGTGCTTTATTGACTATTTTGACTGTGTGGATCATGACAAGATATGGACAACATTGCGGAGAATGAGTATTCGGGAACACTTAATTGTCCTCATGAGGGACCTGTACATAAAGCAAGAGAGACTCTTTCGAACAGAATAAAGGGACAGAAGAGGCAGTCTTTCTAACAGAACAATGGCTTAAAATATTCATGAAAGGTATGCACCAGGGTTGTATTTTTTCACCATACTTACTCATTTTGTATTCTGAACAAATAATCTGAGAAGCTGGGTTATATAAAGAAGAATGTAACATCAGAATTGTAGGAAGACTCATTTAACAACCTGCCATATGCAGTTGATACAACCTTGGTTGATGAAAATGAAGAGGACTTAAAGTACTCTTTAATGAGGATCAAAGACCAGTATGGATTGCACCTCAATGTAAAGAAACAAAAACTATCTCTACTGGACCAATAAATATCATAAAGGGATAAAAGCTTGAAGTTGTCAAAGACTTCATTTTGCTTGGATCCACCATCAACACTCATGGAAGCAACAGTCAAGAAACCAAATGACAATGCTTTAGGCAGATCTGCTGCACAAGACAAAGTATTCAAGAGCAAAGATACCAGTTTGAAGACTAAGGTGTACCTTACCCAAACCATGGTATTTTTAATAGCCTCATTTGCCTGTGAAAGTTGGACAGTAAATAAGGAATACCATGGAAGAATTGATGCATTTGAGTTATGGTATTTGGAGAAGAATGTTTTGAGTGCCATGACCTGCCAGATCTGTTTAGGACTAAGTGCACCAGAATGTTCCTTGGAAGTCAGGATGGTGAGACTTCATTTCTCATACTGGGGACATATTATCAGGTGGGATCAGTCCCTGAAGAAGGAGCATCAGGGGGAAAAGAGGAAAACCCTCCAATGAGATGAATTGGCACAATGGCAGTAGCAGTGGGCTCAAGCATAAAAACAGTGGTTAAGGTTGGCACAAGACCCAATAGTGTTTTGTTGTGTTGTGCTAAGGTTGCTGTGATTTGGAACTGACGGAAGGGCACCTAACAACAACAACAACAAGATTATAGCCCTCTGAGTGTTTTGGGGATGCCAACACATGGGAGCATGCATCACGACACACACATGGTGGCTTGTATGGGTCTTGTCATGTGTATAGTTCACAACACTGGAGCTGGTGCATTTACTTTACCAGATGCAAATCCCTGTCCCAGGTCCATTCTGGCTCACAGTCTCCCAGATTCTATCTTTCTGGGTTGGTAATAGTCAACTAGAATTTTCCAGCAATGGGTTGGGGACGAAAAGGTCAGAGGAGCCTGATTGTGGAGCATCCCGATCATCATGATGACTTCTTTCAGTGTGTTTGAAGTGGCTTCTGCTGAGCTTAGTGACATGCTGCCTTTGAAAATGTTAAGACAGCCTTTTACCTTCCTTAACCAAATCTAACTTTCTAACGTATTCCATGTATACTTTCTTTCAACCAGACCTACATTTTGAGCCTAACAACACTGCTATGTTGGGATGTGTGAAAGTGTTTTTTGAGATATTTAAGCGTATTCTAGCATATTTCTCACATTCATAGGTTGAGATGTAAATAAATAGCTTTGTACATTTTCCATTTGTTATTACCTTTATTTCTTATCTTTTAACATCCACCTCACAGAATTTTATTTCATGTAAACAAGTTTTGAATCCTGACAGAGCATGAGTTTCGTAATTTTGAACTACTTGGAACGCCTTAGTAACTAAAATGAGTGTGTTATCAGATAAAGCAACTCCTGCTACATTTGTGAAATACCTAATCTTAATGTCATCTGTCTTAAAACTTTGGGTAGCTTGTGGTTCTTTTTGTCTCAAAAATAACATTTCTACACATGGTTATTGTTGTTAGATGCCACTGAGTCGGTTCCAACTCATAGAGACCCTATGCACAACAGAACAAAGTGCTGCAGTCCTGCCTCATTCTCACACCTGTTACTACGCTTGAGCTCATTACTACTGCCACTGTGCCAATCAGTCTCATTGGAGGTTTCCTTCTGTTTTTGCTGATCCTCTTTACCAAGCATGATGTCCTTATCTAAGGACTGGTCCATCTTGATAATATGTCTGCATGTCTGAAGTATGAGAGATGACTTCTGACCATCCTGGTTTCTAAGGATGTAGTACAACATCCTGGTTGTATTTCTTACAATATAGATTTCTTTGTTCTTCTGGCAGTCCTTGATACTTTAACTATATTTCTCCAGCACCATATGCATCAATTCTTCTACGGTCTTCCTTCATTGTCCAGCTTTCACACGCATATGGGGTTATTGAAAATACCATGGCTTGAGTCAGGCACACCTTAGTCCTCAAGCTGACATCTTTGCTCTAGAACACTTTAAAGAGGTCTCACACAGCAGATTTGCCTAATGCAATATGTCGTTTGATTTCTTGACTGCTGCTCCCATGAACTTCCATGAACTTCCATGTTGATGGTACATCCAAGCAAAATGAAGCCTTTGACAACTTCAAACTTTTCTCCATTTATCATGATATTTATTGGTCCAGTGGTGAGGATTTATTATTTTTTTACATTGAAGTGCAATCCATACTGAAGGCTATAGTCTATGATCTTCGTTTGTAAGTATTTTAAGTCCTCTTTACTTCCAGCAAGCAAGGTTGTATCATCTGCATAGGGCAGATTGTTAATGAGTCTTGTTCCAATCCTGAAGCCACGTTGTTCTTCATATAATCCAGTTTGTTGGAATTACTTGTTCAGCATATGAGTTGGAACCTACTCCACAGCACCAACCACCACCATGTAGACATATATACTGTGATTAGAATGCTCATTGACTCTACAACTTCATTTTGTATCAGAGAATGTGATGTGGTGGAATCATTAGGAAAAGGATAATGATGACTGCAATCAATGTCAGCCTTTTCCTGAACCACATGATGTCTTCACTCTCTGCTCCTCTTCCATCAAACCCTTCTAGGTTGCAAACCTCCAGGTCTGAGCACAGACTGCCCCATACAGACATGAGTCACTTATTTGCCTGTGGAAGTCTCACTTCTGGAAAATCAATTTGCTGTGTATCTATTTTCTGTTATAGGAAAGTAAGCATAGTCTCCTGTGTAAATACTAGATGTGTGACTTACAGAAAGTTAAAATCGGTGAATCATAACTTCCTTCACATGTTGTTGTCATTGCGACCCTGCATAGGATTTCCGAGATGCAGCTAGTGAGTTTGAACCTCTGACCTCACAGTTCAAACCGGTTTTATGGTCCAGTGTTATCCTGTAGCACCACACCAGGACTCCTTCTTCATTGTTGTTAAGTGCCGTCGAGTCGGTTCCGACCCATAGCGACCCTGTACAGGGTTTCCGAGGGTGTAAATCTTTACGGGAGTAGAAAGCCTCATCTTTCTCCTGCGGAGCGGCTGGTAGTTTCGAACTGCTGACCTTAAGGTTCGCAGCCCGATTCGTAACCACTACGCTACCTTCTTCATAGATGCACCATATTTATGTAACATCCATGGGTGTGGTAAGAAAGTATAACTGAAACTGTTAAAAGAATGTTCTACTTAGAGTTAAGGATTAGTGGACTTCACTGTCGGAAAATATCCCTTGCCAGGAACTTCTATTGTAAAAGTAAAATACATTTTCAAACCCTATCTTGCAAAACAAAAAACTTTAGAGACTCTCTATAACCTACAGATATAGTATGTTTTGTTTTGGGATCTTCCTGTATCCAAGGTTATGTTCTTAGATGGTCTGCAGTCTAGGTTTTTCGTTATGACTGAAGTTAATTCAGCTTCTTTTTGATATAAAATGATCAATTCTGAACCTCCTCTCAGACTCTAAAACATAAGCATTCTTTAAACTTTCAGTGGGAGAAAGGAATTGATCTGCTGCCTAGCTGCATATGTAAACAGAAAAAGGTCACCAAAATTCCAATGTGAAACCTTTAATTAACCTGTTTGAGTTAGCTTTTGTATTTAAAAGGTTGTTTTTTTTTTTAAATAGTAAATTTTCATTAGTATAAGGAGGACTCTGAAATTTGTCTATGGCATAATATTTCATAGTCAGGATTGTTTTCTTTCATAGGAAAATACAAAAGTACCTGTTATTTTCTCTGAAATCAGTCCCCATGTCTTTTTTTTTAAAAACAGGTGCCTCACTTTGTGAGCCTTAATAAAAGTTTTGATAATAAATAGATTGACATTAAGTAAATTTCATGCTGGTTGACTGAAATGATTTCTGGATTATTAATATGTTTATGGATCCCTACTTTTAAATCTAATCACTCAGAGGATGTAACTGATACAAATTTTTTAGGATGCACATGTTTCCACCATACTTTACTTTGTCCCTGAAGTTATATACTGTAATAATATTAATTGGCAATTAAGCAGAAAGTTCATAGACTGTTGCATTGAATGCTCACTGTACGTATGGGGGGGGGGAGGACTCCTCTTTTATTCATTTTCATTGCTTAGTACTGTTTCTGCTAATGCCAAGGAAAATTTGTCCTTCAAAACAAACAAAATGAAAAATTTTAAACTTCCTCCCACCCCCTCCCCCCAAAAAAGCTTATGTATTAACTTCTGGAATGACCTCTGCTGGTTTGAAGAAATGATGGAAAACCAATTCCTGACATCCCTTATTGTTCAGAAATTTCACATTCCAAATTTGAAAGCAGAAGATACTGCAACATATCACAGTAATACTTAAAATATATTGATTCTTGTCTATTGTTTCTTTCCCGTGGCTAGAGTGGAAGTGGTTCTTGGGGTCCATATGAATCAGTAGAAAACAAGATTTTGTACACAGAATTTTATTTTATAGACTGCATTTCAATACTACGTTTATTGTCTTAAGTGCATAAGTACTATTACATATTTGTAATATATGTAATCATAGCAACTTGTAAAACGTCATCTAGTCAGTGAATATGTGTGGAGTGCCTGACATGAACTAGGCCTTCCTGATGACAAGTGCCTGTGACTTTAAGTATAGATTAAGACAGTAAAAGAGACACACAAATAATACTTGATAGGCAAAAATCAACGTGTGCTTAGTGTGGTAGGACAGATCTGAAGGGCTAATCTAACTTACAGTAGAATGAGAACATTTGTGGGTTAGGCAGTCAGTGAAGGATTCTTGGGAGACATATAAAGTGTTGTATAAAGAACGGATTGGTTAATCTTATAGTCCAGAAACAGAGGACCCTAAGACCATCAAGGAAGAAACGCAGAACCAGAATGCAGGACCTTATTCAGAGAAGAAGCGATGCCAGAGGCAGAGATGGGGGCATGGAGAGGGGGAGCAGCTGAGGACTCTAGGTTCATGGGAAAAGAGGGTCTAAGAGCTGGTGGCCAGGAGGCAGACTTACAGAATGTCCCCTTTGGAGATATAAATTATTATATATGCCTGAGTGGGTTTTTTTGTTTTGTTTTGTTTTTTTAAAAAGTTAAAGTGGCTAGAGAGAAATACTGTTAACTGATGGTACATGGATAGGAGTATAATCATTGTAATGAAACAAGGTGTATGGTTTGTTGAATGTAAAACTGATGATATGCCCTGTAAACTTTCACTCAATTCACAATAAAAACCTTCCAAAAAAAAGATGAGGCTTTCTGCTCCCATAAAGATTTAGAGCCTGAGAAACTCTATACAGGGTTGCCATGAGTCAGAACCAACTGAGTGAATGGGATGTGAAGAGGAAAAGCACAATAACTATGAAGGCTTTTGAGTGCTAGCCTAAAGCAATCAAGCTTTATCCTATAGGCCTCAGTGCATGATCTGCCATACGCTGTATCAACAATAAATTATTCCTAATACTATTTAAGAACCAAAGTTTGTAAGTAGTAAGTTTAAAAATCAGCATGAATCTAAGGTATTTTCTGCCCTAATACTCTGCTGATTTCCTTGCTGATATTATTTGAAAGGGTCAAAGCCTCAAAAAGGGGTGGATGCCCATACCTGTTGCCACTGAGATTCCAACTCATAGCAACCTTGCAGGACAAAATAGAACTACTCCATAGGGTTTCCAAAGCTACAAATCTTTACAGAAGCAGATTACCCCATCTTTCTCCGTTTGAATGACTGGTAGATTCAAACTTCCAACCCTTTGGTTAGCAGCCCACCCTTTATGCCACCAGGGTCCTTGATGTCCATACAATGGATTATTATTTGGCTATACAAAGGAAGAAGTATTGATATGTGACAAGGGATGAATCTTGAAACAATTATGCTAAATAAAATAAATCTGACACAAAGGATAATATACTTTGGACAAGTTTGACTAATTCCATTAATTCAAGATTTGTTTAACATTAGTAAAAATCATCTCAATGTAATTCACCATCAATATTAAAAGGACCTGATTTTGAATTCTTCCTTTTTGTCCACCCATTTGTCCCTCTTCTTCCAGCTGTCACGTGTACATTCAGCAGCCATCTTGAATGATAAGATAGCCATGATAAGAAAGATATACCTGATGATTATGGAGTAGAAAGTTAGAAGCCTTAATCTCTGATGGCACCAGTGTGCTACCATACCAGTCTTTGTCTGTGGATCTTCTGATTGATTTAATGTGAAAGAGATTAAAGACTATTTACCTTCTAGACTGCAAAGCCATTTAAACTGCAAAGTCAGCGGTTTAAGCTCACCAATCATCACTCCTCGGAAACCCTATACAGGGTTGCTATGGCTCGGAACCGACTTGACGGCACTTAACAAGAACAACAACCTTAAAAAAAAAAAAAAAAAAAGAATAGATTGTATCATGGCACTTGGAGATAAGAGCAAAGTTTATAGCAGAGTATATAAAAAAAGGGTAGTGTATGCACTGTGCACAAGCTTGTTTGGAGTAAAGCAAATACTGTTAGACAAGGACGCCCAGTGGGAAGGGAAAGTGCCCACATAATGGCGGCTCTTATCTGTCACCTGAGGTGTTCAAACTTTTCTTGGTGTAGGTTTGCAGGAGCCATTGGCCTTTGCTGTACTGAGGAGTGGCTTCATCAGATTTATCTCTTAGGATGATGAATCTGTAAGTTCTATGTTACTTAGATTGGAGATGTAGGAAACCAGAGGTGGGGCTACTACTAGGTTATGTCAGCAGTTCAGGGGAAATGTAGTAAGAAGTTTAAGAAAGTTGGCAAAGGGTATAGAAAGTTATGGATAGTTATGTGTGGCAATAAGTAGGATTTGGCAATGAGTCAGCAGGAGAGACAGTGAAAGGTGATTCCCCATTCTAGTTCAAGATGTTACACAGAGCAGTATTTCGATGAAAATTTGGGCTTAAATGACAGCAAAAGTGATAGAAATAGGGGGGAAAAATCAAGAAGCTGAAGATGAGAAAATAATTTATATTTCAGGTTATTGAGTTTGAGCTGCTGGCAGGATATTTCTATTGAAATGTTCTTAGACAGTGGAAGCTGCAAAAAATGGAACTTAGGGAAGAAATTGAATTGATGATATAGGCAGAAAACAGAACAGAAAGGACAAAGAACAGAGCCTTGGACATTGCCCAAGACATAGAATAATATGAATTTAGAGGATCTGCCAAGAACATGAAATAGAGGGTCAAGAGGCAGAGAATACTGGGATAATAATGGAAACAGTAAGACAAGAAGATTACTGCCAGCAGGGTTGGAAATGAAGAAATGTGAAGAAAATGAGTATGGAGAAAGGACCATTGAACCTGATTTTTGAAGGAACAGTTTTATCAGATGATAGGTAAGATTACTTAAAAAGTTAAGGTATGAGATGAGAGTGGTTAAGATTTGAGTGTTTTCTGGCAATGAAAGGCTATCAAGGCAAAGAAGGATTTTTTTTTTTTAAGGCTAGGGACATGTTAAATATTTTCTGTAAGTAAACAGAGGAGGAGCTAGTAAAGAGGGAAAGATGAAAATGGCCTTGGGGAGAGAGAGGAAGAGAGACAGGAGAGAGAGTGAGACAGAGTAAAGAAGCATGTAGTAGAGTAGCACTGTTCAATAAAAAACCTTTTGTGATGATGGAAACATTCCCCATCTGCTTTGTCCCATTCAGTAGCTATATGTTATACGCTTGAAATGCAAGTGGGACATTAATTTTTAAGTTTAATTTTAATTAAATTTAAATAGCTACAAGTGGTTAGAGAGCTACATGTTGTTATTGTTGTTAGGTGCCATCAAGTCAATTCCAAATCGTAATAACCCTCTCTGTACAATAGAACAAAACACTGCCTAGACCTGCACCATCCTCACAGTTGTTATATTGGAGCCCATTGTTGCAGCCACTCTGTCAGTCCACCTCCTTGAGGGTCTTTCTCGTTTTTGCTGACCGACCTTCTGCTTCACCAAGCATAATGACCTTGTGCAGGTACCAACCCCTCCTGATAACATGTCCAAATTAAGTGAGGTGAAGTCTTGCCAGCCTCGATTTTAAGGCGCATTCTGGCTGTACTTCTTCCAGGACAAATCTGTTTTGTTTTTTGGCAGTGTGAGGTATATCCATTATTCTTTGCCAACACCATAATTCAAAGGTCTTAATTCTTTTTCAGTCTTCCATAATCATTGTCCGGCTTTTGCATGCGTATGAGTTGATTGAAAATACTGTGGGTTGGGTCAGGTGCACCTTACTCCTCAAGTGACATCTTTGGAGGCATTTTGGCAGCAGGTTTGCCCAATGAAATACATCATTTGATTTCTTAACTGTTGCTTCCATGAGTGTTGAAATTCTTGATAACTTCAGTCTTTTCTCCACTTATTGTGATGTTGCTTACTAGTCTAGTTGTGAGGATTTTTGTTTTCTATTTGTTGAGGTGTAGTCCATACTTACGGCTAGTATTGTTTCATCTTCTTCAGCAAGTGCTCCAAGTCCTCTTTGCCTTTAGCAAGTAAGGTTGTATCATCTACATATCACAAGCTGTTGATGAGCCTTCTAATCCTGATACTGCATTCTTCTTCATATAGTTCATCTTCTCAGGTTATTTGCTCAGCATGCAGACTGAATAAGTATGGTGAATGGACACAATCCTGGAACACACCTTTCCTGATCTTAACCCACATAGTATCCCCTTGTTCTGTTCAAAGGACTATGTACAGGTGGCTTCCTTATTGGGAGTTCATTTAGGTAAGAGTGAGGGATATTGTAAAAGAGAAAGTCTGAGAACCAGCTAAGGTTTGCTTGTGTTTGCTCTAGGCCATGCTTTCTTGTATGGTGACTTTCTTTAATAGTATTCTGAAATTTGGGAGTAGAAAATAAAAATAAACTAATAAGCCAACCAATAAATCAAGGGTGGGAGGTAAGAGCATTGGGGGAAACCTATGGTAGGCACGTGGGATGTTAGAGATGTAAATAGATGTTGATCACAAAAAGTAACTAGAAAGCAAGTTGAAACAGGCCATGACTGGACTATAAAATAAAGACCGCAAGGCAAGATCAGGTTGTGAAAGATAAGTAAAGCCATAAAATGTTGATTTGTACCAATTGCAGATTTTAGAGGTAGAGTTTTCAGCAAGAAGTAGGATGAGAAAGAAGCCTCAAGATTAAGAAATGTAAGTTGTCAGTTGAGTTGAATATATAAGAGTGAAACGTATGTAACAAATTTATGGAAAGAAATTGCTGCATTCATAATTATTTTGTATTGTCTTTGCTCCAAAGTCCTACTCACCATTCAATGTATAATCTTTTCTTAAGGAATCCAAATTTGAATAGTAAAGCGAAGAATTATTTTATCTATTTGCAGTCATATCCCAATTCATAAAACTAAATTCAGAACCAGAATGGACCTGCGGGATCATCTTATCTAATGAATGGAATTTGTAGATAGGAGATGTAACCTTTGGAGTAAGTGACAAGTTCAGGATTATATAGTTTGTGAGTATTGGAGCTAATACTGGACATCAAGTCTCCACTGGTTCCCAGTTCAGGGCCATCACTTGAGCAGCTAGTATTCCGGGCAGAGGTCTTCATTGTGCATGTAACAACTTGCACACCCAAAATATTAAAAAAAAACAGTATGGAATATTATCTGCAGCATTTTCCTATGATTAGTTTTCTTGAATTTGTGCTTCTAAGTTAATAAACTATTGACTTGACTATTTGTTGTTGTTGTTAAGTGCCATGGAGTCAGTTCCAATCCATAGCTAGCCTGAGCAGGGTTTCTGAGGCTGTATATCCTTACAGGAGCAGAAAGCCTCATCTTTCTTCTGTGGAGCAGCTGGTAGTTTCGTACTGCTGACCTTGCAGTTTGTAGCCCGATTCGTAACCATTACACTACCATAGCTCCTTGACCATAGTGAAAGAAAAATCCTGCTAAAGCAGTGTTTTGCCATCTACTTTAGACCACAGATTACCTATTCACAGCTAACTTATTTAATACACACACACACACACACACAATAGGTGGGGTTTTCAAATATAAATACAACAAAATTTAGAGTTACAGTTTGGACTGAATTTAGATGTGAAATAATTTAACAGCTGCTTTTTCACTTTTGAAAGAATACTAAGCTTGACACCTCTCCTATCAACTCTTGTCTGTCTGTTCTTCTTCCATACTGTTCTGCCTTCCTAATATTGAAAGAAAAAAAAAATGATACCTAAATATCATAACCTGAGAAATACATTGTTATCAAAACTCTATAAAGTCACTATCACCTGCTTTTTTAATTCTAAGTAAAATACTGAGAAATGTGCTGAACTAATTGGAAATAATCCTGCTTATTATTCATAAAATATATAAACTGTGACAATACCAGAAGTGTACTTTTGATTTTCTGTTTTACACAAATCCCAATTTTTAAAAATCATGTGGTTAGTTAGCCCTGCAAATCTAAGTAACTTTGCTAAAAATGTAAATAGAATATAGAAGTTTATGAGTTGGAGAGTTCAGGTCTTTGCTTTCTGTGACACCTTAACTAATGGAAGGGGTTTCTTGAAATAATTTATAAGATCAACACCCTAGAACCTTTGTTTGCATTTCTTACAGAATTAAGCACAGTGAAAGGGGATTAGCTGCTTTAACAAACTAAACAGAACACTGTAAAAATGAACAAAGCATGTTAAATTAGTTTCATTTTCATCTTCATTCTTTTAATTCCTTTTTGTCTGGAGGATTTTTAGGAATAATATCACTTGGCATAGGTGTGACATGAAAACAGCATTCCAACGTTGTATCATTTCAAAGATTTATTTCAGTAACTACTTTGCCTTTTCCTTCTCTCCCTCTGCTAGCTCTTCCCCGAGATTGGCTCTAGGTAAATTTAAGAGATACAGAGAGGAAAGATACCTTGCCTATCTTCTAGGAGCTCAGACATCGTCTTTAATACAGTGGTTCTCAAAGTGTGGGTCTCACCAGCTTCCCCTGGGGTCTTTTTTTAAAAAAAAAACCCTGCCCTAGACCTATAGAATCAGAACCTTTAGGGATAGGGCCCAGTCATGCACACGAAGGGCTGAGAACCACTGGACTCATGACTAGAATTTTATACCTTATTTATTTTACATAATACACATACTATATACATTTAAAGTATGATTTAGTGGTTTGTAATATATTCACAGTTGTTGTGCATCCAGCCTCTTGAAAGCTCTAGAACATTTTCATCACACAGAAAGCAATCCCATACCTGTTAGCAGTCACTCCTAGTTTCCTTTTCCTTCATCTGATAACAAGTAATCAACTTTTTCTTATGTGTGCTCTGGATATTTCCTATAAATGGAACCACGTGATACGTGATCTTCTGTGAATGGCATCTTTCTTTCAATTCAGCATGATGTTTTCCAAAGTTCCTTTATGTTACAGTATGGTCCAGGATGTCATTCCTTTTTATGCTGAATAATATTTCATTTTATTGATCCATTCTTCTGCTGATGGCCATTTGGTTTTTTCCTACTTTTTTGGCTCTTGTGAATAATGTGCTATGAAGATTCACCTACAAGTTTTGTACAGATGTGTGTTTTCAGTTCTCTCGGGTATATACCTAGGAGTAACGTTGCTGAGGGTCACATGATAATCTTGTGGTTAACTCTGAAGGAACCACCAAATTGTTTTCCACGACAGCTGCACCATTTAACTGTGTCTTTATGCTAATAACATGCACATTATACATTTTTACATGCCATGCAACCCTTCACATGTGGTTTTCATAAGTACACTATACCAATATTTTTTACATGTTGATTTCAATTTCAATTTCAATTTTTATTCTGTCTAATGGATTTAATATGAAGTCTACTTAATATTAATCTTGGTGCCTGTTGATGTGGAGGTTTAGTTCCCAGCAGCAGACTCTGAGCAGCCTACCCTCAAATTTCTAAAGCAGTCCCTCTCCTAGCAGAATTCCTTCTGAGCTGCAAAGGGCTATCTCCAATTCCAGAAGAAAGCACTTTTTCTGCCCGAGAAACAGCCCTTGCCAGGGTGGCCAGCCCCAGTCCAGAAATTGTACCTACCCGCACACCCCCCAGGTGTGCTATACCAGCCAGAACTTTTTAACATAATTATACGTGTGTGTGCGCGCGTTCTTTACACTGGCGCTCTGCGAAAAAATCTGATTTGTTCCCACCAGCAATGTATGACGGTTCTGATGTTTCCACATTTTTCTCAGCACTTGTTATTTTTCATTTTTAAAATAGCCATCCTAGTGAGGGTGAGGAGTCCTGGGTGGCACAGATTGTTAAATGCTCTGCATCTAACCAAAAGATAGTTATAATCTACCCAGAGGTTCTTTGGAAGAAAGGCCTGGAGATCTGCTTCTAAAAAAGCATTGAAAGCCCTCTGGAATGCAATTCTGTGAACCACAAGGGGCTGCCAAGAATCAGGATCAGCTCAGTGGCAACTGTTACTGGTTGTGGGGATAAAGTGCTGTCCCATTTGGGGTTATAGGATAAGCACTAGACTACTAACTGCAAGGTGAAAGATTCAAACCCACCAGCCACTTCTTGGAAACCCTATACAGGGTTGCTGTGAGTTGGAACCGACTTCATGGCACACAGTAATAACAACAATGACTAATGAAGGAGCCCTGGTAATACTGTAGGGTAAGCACTGGACTGCTAATCACAAGGTCAGCAGTTCAAATCCACTAGCTACTCCGCAAGAGAAAAATGAGGTTTTCTGCTCTTGGAAAGATTTCCAGCCTCAGTCACTGAATGCCGGGTCATTATGAATTGGAATCAACTCTATGGCAGTGATTGGGTGGGAGTGACTAATGAGGGGTCCTGGTAATGCAGTGGTTTAGTGCATGGATGCTGACCAGAAGTTCAGCTGTTGGAACCCACCAGATGCTCAGTAGAAGAAAGATGTGACAGTCTGCTTCTGTAAAGATTATGGCTTTGGAACCCATTTTGGGCAGTTTTACTCTGCCCTGTAGAGTCACTGTGAGTTGGGATTGACTTAACGGCAGTGGATTTAATGACTAATGATATTGAGCATCTTTTCATACACGTATTGGCAATTTGTGTGTCTTCTTTGGAGAATTGTCTATTCAAACATTTTGTCCATTTTAAATGGTCTTTCTATTGCTCATTTATAATAATATATATGCATATATTCTGGATATTGTTATTGTTGTTAAATGCCTTGGAGTCAGATTCAACTCATAACGACCTTGTATAGGGTCTCCAAGGAACGGCTGGTGGATTTGAACTGCCAACGTTGTGATTAGCAGTCCAGTGCTTATCCTACAGAACCCTTATATGTATAGTTTGGTAATATTTTCTTCCAGTCAATCATTCTATAATTTGCCTTTTCACTTTCTTGATAATTTCCCTAAATGTATAAAAGTTTCATTTTGATGATGTTCAATTACTTGTTTTTTCCTTTGGTTACTTGTGCTTTTTTATCATTGGAAAGCACCATCTTCCTATAATTAATCAACTCAGCCTGTTAAGAGTTGTTTACACATTTTTATTATAGATGTCAAGAAGAGTTGGATTTCACGATTTCAGTAAATTATCACTTATTTGCCAAGGGATGTCATTTGCAAACTCAAAGCATTTGTTTGCAGATATTTACAAGGTTTTCATATTGTGCTTTTGGAATTTAAATACTGGTATCATCAAGGCCATACATTTATAAAAAGCTGTGTCAGATTCATTTAACTGCTGATTGTGTTTAGGAAAATTGAAAATACATCTTAACTGCTTTGAGTCGTATTTTCCTCGCTAAAAAAAGATAACTCTGCCTCTTCTAAGTGCTATGAACTTTCTGCCCTAAACACAGGGACTTAAGAACCATTTGTTTAAAAACACAAGAATCCCCGGAACTTGGAAATAAACACGAGTTGGTGTTTATTTGTGCTAGTTTAAAAGTAGTAGCACTATGTGTCAGAAAACTGAATCTGTAACGCTTAAGTTCGCCTAAGCAAGCAAATAATATCAGCTAACATGGCTTTAATCTACTAAGTAACTTTAAATCCAGAAGATCAAAGGAACTTATAACTAAAAACAGTCCTTGGTAGAATTTCCCTGTAGAAGCAGGAAAAGACTAGAAATTACATGTCACCTTCATATCCTGGCTTGCTGACCTTGTGCTCAGATCAAGCCCCTCTGTATGCCAGCTGTTACCATTATTAAGACCTTGCCCCTAGGGGTTAAATAGGAGAAAAACTCTCCTGTCCTATAGGAGAGCAAACACTGAAAGTTCCAGCCCCTAATATGCCTGATTCAAAGCAATCTGCATGTGCTTGTCATTCAGTCTCTCCCGCTGCTCCGTGGAGCCGCTCCTGCCAACTTGTTGCTTTCTCTTGTGCTGTGTTACTGCAGCCGCTTGCTGCCGCCACCTCCGCTACTGCAATCATTTTCAGATCCAACTGAGCCAGGAAGGTTTCTCCTTCCAACCGAAAGGTAATACGTTCACTCTTGCTTCTATGTGTATGTGGAAATTGATTACTTTGGTAGAATTTCTTTAGAAGTTGTGCTTCTAGGATTGTATTTAAATTTCCAGCTTGAAATTTTATCAATATAGACTTTAAATGGCATTTTAATGCGTTCAAATTTCATGGAGTTTATTTAAAGTCTAGCACAGTAAAAGTAAAGTAAGTGAATTCTCGGGTTTATTAAAATGTACTTAATTTATGAAGTTAGAAGCCAAGTAGTTTGTTGTTTCATACTATGAGCTGCTTGTCTGACCACAAGCTAAATCAGAGAATTTTTTAACTCTGTGGCTCTATCATTATCAGTTGGTAGAGAAACAGATGTTGAATTAAAGGAAGCACTTTTGTGACTGCATTTTGCAAGAAACAGTAAGTTATAAGGATATCTCACCATAAAGATAGACATTTGGTGAAGATACTCACTGGGGAAGTAAGCCTCTACAGGAAGTTTAATTCTCACCAAAGTTCATTTCACATACACAGTCTGGTACACACCCTCAATTTGTGTTTGAGTTGATAAATAATTTCATGCAGGATGAGACTGAAAAAATGTTTTATGCATTTCAACTGTAGCACTGGGCCTACATTATGACTGAGTAATTATGAAAGTAGAAGTCAGAATGTATTTGGCATGTTTACTTGTACTTAAGATGAGAGTGGATAATTTATGTGTAATCCGTAGAAAACTGCAGACTGGTTTAATATGTGAAGTATTTTTATGTCTGGTAGTAAAATGTGAGTTTTAAAGAAATAAAGCAGATCAAAACTTAGTGAAAACTAAAGTATTGCATGAAAATCATTGGTTATCAACGCAGGGACTATGGAATACCTTTTATAATTTACTTAAAATGTCTTTAACAAACAGGTATAGCTATTGAAATTGAAAGAATAAAATATGCCCTTTTTGCCACAAGAGGGTTATTTTAGATCACAATATTTATAATTGAGAAAACTTCAGTTCCCTTTGATAGCTGGAGAAGTCACTAAAGTATGTAAGCGCAAAGCTAATGAGTGTTCCATTTGTAGGCAGTGGGTTTACTACTCCTAGTTTTAATATCTGCTGATGCATTTCGGCCTTTTAAAATGTTAAAATAGCTTTTGTGTTATTTAAATCATTTTTTTAGCCTTGCATTAGACTATGTTGGAGTTCTTTCATTGCCAAAATCTCTCTGTTTTTCTTGATTATACTGTTTGATTTGTAACTTGGTTTTTGGGTACAAAACTAAGGCAGAGTCTCTTTGTTAATATATCTTACATACTTGATAAAGCTTACATTTTTAGACCTGAATTTTAGAATTTTGCACATGAACTCTTTATTTGCTTTGATTATGGAAAAGAGTTTATGCATCTGGAATTTAGAAAATGCTTGTTAAGGTTGCCTCACTCTTGGAAATGACATGTAGTATAAAATTGATTTATCCAGTTTTGTCATCTCCCATTTGTCTTCATAGTTTATATTGAACCAGTCTACTCTTATTGGCAGCCTTTGGGAAATTTGCTTTTCAGTGTTTGCTGTTCACCAGTTCTTTACCTTCTATTCTAACTGCTTTGAGCCCCAGGATTCCATTGGGTTCCACTCAGAGCACTTTTACTGTGTGGCTCTTATTACTCAGTGTGGGTGATGGCCAGGTTTAACATACAGACTTTGTTGACGTTTCCTATTTTTAAAGATGGCTGTTCTATATTCCTGATCACATTCTAATACAGAAACTAAATTTAAGTGTTTGGGTTCAAGACAAATCAAGTAGTTAAAACCTATCATTTTTTTAGAGAAACTGAAAACCAAGCAACTGAAGTAAATTAGAAGAGGGTGACTTGGAGGAGAGAGTGGTTCTCTGTTCTGTCCATCTTAGAGTCTGTTCTTTCATCATATGAATCACTGTTAGCCAGCTCACATATGTAGACTCCAAAAAAACTACTACTGGGAACAACAAACAACCAAGCCAAACCCACTGCCTCTTCTGACGCATTAGTGACCCTGTAAGACAGAGATCTGCCCCATAGGGTTTCAAGGCTCTAAATCTGGAATCAAATTCCTTGTAGAAGCTGGTGGATTCGAAGCACTGACTTTTTGGTTAGTAGCCAAGTGCTTTAACAGCTGTGTCACCAGGGTTCATTTCACAGTGAACGCAGTTGGTGTTTACTATATGCTTGCTGAATAAGGGCATTCACCCATTTAACTGAAAAATGATTTCAGTATCTTTATGAACAACAAAAGAGTAGCTATAGTTCATCCAGTACATACAAGAGTCCTAGTGTGGCACTGTAGTATCATTACTGAACTGGTAGCCTCAAGGTTGGCAGTTCGAACCCACCAACTGGTCTTGCAAGCCCTTTACAGGGTCCCTATGAGTTGGAACCATCTTGACAGCAAACAAAAACACCAATGTATCCAAGGAAACAAATAGCACAATTCATGAGCATTTATAGTGATAATTTGAGTAAGAAATAGAAAAAGATTTATGACATTTGTACCCAGGCTCTTGTTGTTGTTGTTAAGTGCAGTCGAGTCAGTTCTGACCCATAGCAACCCTGAACAGGGTTTCCGAAGCTGTAAATCTTTACGGGAGCAGAAAGCCTCATCTTTCTCTTGCGGAGCAGCTGGTAGTTTCAAACTGCTGACCTTGCGATTCACAGCCCAATTTGTAACCACTACGCTACCAGAGCTCCTTAACCCGGCTCTTACTGTTGGTATTGTTGTTAAGTACCATGGAGTCGGTTCCAAATCATAGTGACCCTGCACAGGGTTTCCGAGGCTGCAAATCTATACAGGAGCAGAAAACCTCATCTTTCTCCCATGGAACAGCTGGTAGTTTCGAACTGTTGACCTTGAGGTTAGCAGCCCGATTTGTAACCACTGCACTACCAGAGCTCCTAGTAATTAATTCAAGTAAGAAGAGATTTTTATGCATTTGATGATTTCTGATGTGAAGTACTATTGTGTAAGTTTCAACTTAATATAAAGTTTGCAATGAGCACTGTAGGGTTTGACCTTGCAGTTAGCAGTCCAGTGCTTATCCTACAGCACCACAACAGGACCCCAAAAGTAAACCTTTGAGTTCTTTAAATAAAAGGATGTCCTTTACTGTATTTCTTACAAATACCTTGAAAGATATTTCCCAAATTCCTCATTGTTGTTAAGTCATAGAGACCCTGTTTAGGGTTTCCAAGGAGCGGCTGGTGGATTTGACCGGTAACCTTGCAGTTTGCAGTCCAGTGTTTGTCCTACTGTGCCACACCAAGACTTGGTTCACCAATAGACTAAAGGAAAGGATACTCTTGAGACATTATGTGCTGGACTCTGCAGGGAAGAACCTATTTGAAGAGCTGCTGTAGGAAATTTGATTTGCTGCTTTTCAAATGTCACAAAACAGCAGGGAGTGGGGCCTAGTATCAGATACCTAGCGTTTGTGGGAAAATCTTAGATAACTCTTAGTATTAAAAAACAACACACTACCATTTAAATCAAATAACTTTTACGTGCTCTATGGTGATTGGTTTCAGTTTTTGACTTTATGGAAGACATTTACTTTTTTTTTTTCCTCATCTTTTTACTGCCTCACAAATTGTGACAGTAGAATTTTCTTAGTCTGATTTATCCTTAGTGATTTTTTTTTTCCTTCCCTTTTTGAGCTTTTGAGATGTATGAAGTGTTAAAATCCATGTTGTTTTGGACATCTGTGATATTTTTAGCAATAATATTTATTAAACTCATTAATATGAGACTTAATTGTTGTTTCTAATTGCCATCGAGTTGGTTCCAACTCATAGTGACCCTGTATAGGGTTTCCAAGGAGAGCTGGTAAGCTTGAACCACCGACCTTGAAGTTCAAACGCATTAACCTTGTTCAAACCTTGCAGTTCAGCGCATTAACCCACAGCACTACACCAGGACTCCATGAAGCTAATACGGAAGAGCTCCTGGTGTGGCACTATGAGTTAATGCGCTGAACTGCAAGGTCTGTTTGAACCATAAAGTTGGCAGTTCAAGCTCACCAGCCACTCCTTGGAAACCCTATACAGGGTCACTGTGGGTTGGAACCGACTCGACGGCACTTAACAACAACATAAATGATACAGATAGATTGATTATTCATTGTTGAGTGACCCATTTTGCAATTTTAGTTGAGGTAAAATAGTTTCAGATGAAATTTTATGGCCCAAAGATAAACCTATCACATCTTGAGAGCCCTGTGTGTTTGTTTTTTTTTAACCAAAGCATCTGGTAATTTATACTTGGCAGAGATGTGAGCATACCTGTTTTTTGGAGGTTGCTTAGCACTACAATGAGAAAGTATAAGGTGCTTAACGTCAAAACAGAACCACCCCCCGGCATGAAATTTTAGGGAGCATGTTCTTTTATTAAAAGAGCTTGGGACTTTTGGAGCTTGGCTATAGGTTGGGGATATACTTTTTCACATGGGTTAAAAAATACTCAGTCTTCAAATTAGCTATTTCCTGAACTTTCTTCCAAAGATCTGTAAGTAATTGAGGCTCCGTGACAACTTCTTGCGTGTTTCCACAGCAATGCTCATGTGAAGTCTGTACTCTTGTCTCTCTTGAGCTGATGTTTGATTAGTTTTCTCTCACTGCACCCTTGCCTTCATCCTCTCAACATTTACAATGAGTGTGAGGAGTAGTGTTGGATATTGTGTGGAGAGAGAACTTTTTGGATGAATTTGAAAAATAAATCTCTTAAAACTGCAAACCAGTACTGTACAGTTGATTCCAGTTCAATTACCGTTTCCTACACTGTAGTCTTTACAGAAACCACATCTTTCTCTCGCAGAGCAATTTGTGAGCTCAATTTCATTTAGCTGCTGAGTGCTTAACCAAGACACACCAGTGCTCCCCAATACAATGATTGTTGTTGTTGTTGTTGTTAGGTGCCGTCAAGTTGGTTCCAACTTGTATAGAGTTTCTGAGGAGTGGCTGGTGGTTTTGAACCAATGACCTTGCAGTTCAAATTGACCTTGCAGTCCAGTGCATTATCCTACAGCACCATACCCTGACTCCCATACAATGACGGTGGTGGTGGCAGTGTGCCACCAAGTGGGTTCCGACTCACAGTGAACCCTGTATAGGGTTTCCCAGGCTGTAAATCTTTACGGGTACAGATAGCCTCTTCTTTCTCCAGTGACTGGTAGATCCGAATTACTGACCTTGTGGTTAGCATCTCAGCTCGTAATCTACTATGCTATCAGGGAACTTTTATATAATGATTGTTGTTGTTGTTGTTGTATGCCGTGGAGTCGCATCCGACCCATAGCGACCCTGTACAGGGTTTCCAAGGCTGTTTATCTTTATGGGAGCAGAACGCCTCATCTTTCTCCCGCAGAGCAGCTGGTAGTTTCGAACTGCTGACCTTGCGGTTCGCAGTCCGATTCGTAACCACTACGCTACCAGAGCTCCTTATATATATATATAGTTCTCTAGAAATACATATGAATCTCTGTGTCTTGTTATAAACAGGAAACAAACTAAGAAGAATATGTGAGTAACTGCCATTTATCCCAGATTGTAAAAGATGAAACTCCCATAGACCTGTCCATTGACATAAAATAAAGTGAGGAAAATGAGATTGATATTTCTACAACTCCGATATTCTTATCATCACCCCCTACATGGATGAATCTTTGCTTTCACAACCTAACTCGATTTCCAGGCATAAGACTGTTTTCCACACTCAGGATTTCCAGATATGCTAGGGGAACTATTACACTGAAATTTCTTTTTGTGTGTAAATATGCAGGAAAATGTTATCTGGCATTTCTTTTTCTTCTTTATCATTAAGCTATTTGGAAATACTGTGAAAATGTAAAAAGTGAAATATGCACTTTATCCATTTTATCAGTATCTGTGTTTTAAGTAGGATGCGCACTGCACTGCTAACCACACACTCGGCATCTCCCAGCCGCTCCTTGGAAACCCTATACAGGGTTGCTATGAGTCAGAACTGTCTTGAAGGCAATTAACAACAATAGCATGTAGCAGTTTTAGAAATAGTTCATTTTCAAATGTGGTATTTATTATCAAAAGTTAAAACTGCCTACTTGGCAATATAAATTTAATAGGTAAACAATAACCTTATTGTAAAAGAATAGTAGTACTTATACTTTCAGATTTCCTAGAATTTGTTTGTGTTTTCCAGTTGTGGTGGGAAGCTCTTAGTGAAATTTATGTTCAGTTGAAGAGACCTTCACATTTGTAACTTTGTTTTTTGGGGAGAATGTTTTCCAATATATTATAGTTTATGCTTAATGAATAATACCAATAATACTTTTTTTTTTGCCATAGTTCTTTGCATTGAATGTCTAAAAATTCTTATAGGTGACTAACCCAAACTCTGTTGCCATTGAGTCAATTCCAACTCATAAAATACCCTATTGTTGGTGTTAAGTGTTGTAGAATCAGTACCGACTCATGGCAACCTTGTAATAGGGTTTCCAAGGCCCGGCTGGTGAGTTTGAACCACCGACCTTGTGCTTCAGACTGACTTGTGTGGTCCAGTGCTGTATCCCACAACACCACACAGGACCAAGTAAAACAGCCCCATATGATTTCTAAGGCTGCAAATGATTATGGAAGAAAATTGCTACATCTCTGAGTACTATGGAGCAGATAGTGGGTTCGAACTGCCAACTTTTTGGTTATCAGCCAAGTGCTTAACAACTGCACCATGAGGGTTCCTTTATATTTATGTGTCCTTACTGAAAGACTTTGTTGGTAGAAAGTTCATGAACTCAAAGGAAAACAAGAAAGTTTGATTTATCTCAGAGGGGGAGGAGATTATATTTCTATATTTAAGACTATCTTTTTTAGTTCCTTTAAAGTGCCAGATTCTTTGACTAAAGATACATATTTTGCTGTCAACTTGCAATTACATTATTATAGACTAGCCCAAATACTATGTGACAACAGAGATAAATCCACTGCCTTGCCTCCTCAAGTTTGCGTAATATGATACATAGATGGATAATACCTCTTTCTAATTTACTGAGATAGATCTCTGGCTTTCTTGAATGCTGACCTGTACTTTTTAAAACTTTCTTGGGAAATAATGAAATCAGAAACTATTTTTAAAATGTGGGCCTCGAGACAGATTTCTGTATCCATAGCCCCTAGTGGTACTGTACAACCTAGTTGAACTTGTTAATGTCCTAGAGGCATCTTGAGCCGTACAGGTCTGGAATTGAAATCCAGTCATGTGATCTGGATTTTTGAGCCTCACTTTTCTCTATAATAGATTTACGAATGTGTTCATAGAGGTATTATGAGGGAAATCTTGACACAGTAAGATGCTAAATGCATTTTTCATCATCCTTTGAGGTTAAAAATATTTTGAGACAAAACCTTGCTGATCTCCTTCTAATGTCTAACTGTAAAGCCTCATTACAGAAGATGTCTAAAGTACATTTTATGTGTTTTGTTATTGTTGTTAAGTACCATCGAGTCAGTTCCGACTTACAGTGACCTCATATAGGGTTTCTTAGGCTGTTAAGTCTTTGCGAGAGCAGAAAACCTCATCTTTCTCCCACAGAGCAGCAGGTGCACTCGACCCGCCAACTTGCCAACTCCATGTTTTGCAGTCCAGTGCTCATCCTACAGAGCCATTGCACTCCCACAGAAAATGCAGAATGTGCAGTTCTTTAAATTGTTGTTGATATCGAGTATCATTGAGTTGGTTCCCATTCATAGTGACCCAAGGAGCAGCTAGTGGGTTTGAAGCACATACCTTATGATTAGCAGTCCAATGCTTATCTGACAGCACCACACCAGGACTCCATTTAAAGAATCTATTTATTTGGCCTTAGCAATAAATATTAATAAGCCAAGTGGTACCAGTGACTAGAAATGAACCATCTTTTTTAGGATAATAAGCATTCAACAACTTTAGAGGTACCATTTCATATTAAAATAGGTTTTTGTAAAAATGAATGTAAGTATTCCCAAGACTACATTTATACGTGGTTTAAAAAACAAAACCATATCCCCTCTGTACACAGGATTGATAGGGATGGGCAACTTAGATATTGGCTACCTAAAATGGGGTGGGGGGGCGGCGGCGGCGGCTATAAAGTCATGAAGTGATGGCGTAGAAATTTTCAAGAGGGAGTTTAGTTTCATAGTGTGTGTGGGAATGTAAAATCCCCACTGAATAGTTTTCATCTTGTCTGGATAGGTCTCGTGAAAGGAGATGGGCATAAAAGTCTTAATGATTCAATCATGAGTAATTGTTATCATAACTAATTGTGACTGTCACACTCTAAAGGTAGAAGTTTTGTAACAAAGTGGGGAGTAGTTAATCTCACAGACCAGGACCAGAGGACCCTAAGACCATCAAGGGAGAAAAGCATGAGCTGAATATGGGACCCTAACCAGAGAAGCAGCAACACCAGAGATGGAGGCAGAGATGATGACATGGAGAGATAGAGCAGCTGAGGACTCTAGACTCATGGAAAGAGAAAGACTGTGTGCTGGCGGCCAGGAGGCAGGAGACGCATTACAAAATGTGCCTTTGGTTGTTTAAATGATTATATATTCTTGAGTGTTTTTGTGGACATCCCTCCCCCCCCTAAAAAAAAAGAGGGAATAGAAGCAAATATTGTTGAATGATGATGCATGGAGGGGATTGTAATCATTGCAATGAAACGATGAGTGTAAAACTGATGTTCTTCCATGTAAACTATCACTCAATTCACAATAAAAAGTTTAAAGGAAAAAAAAACAAAACCTTTCAGATATCTTTATATACCCATTTCCAAATATCTAATACCACTTAGGAGGAAAAAAAAGCTTCAAGACTTAAGTTGGGCAAGATAACAGCCATCATATACGTGAATTTAGTGAGAAAGAATTAAAACCCAATCAGCTGTTACTCTTATGCACAAAAAGATTTGAGAGTCATGCTAAAATTAAACTTGGTTTTCAAATAGAATCTTTATTGTGCAATACATTGCTTTTCTCTGCCCAAGCCAGGGGTGCATGGGGATGGGAAAGCGTCTTTTGCCTGTTTGTCAACTTGTATTATTGTATTATTTCTCTACTGCTTTACTCATTTCTACTTCAGTTTGCCACAGGACACAGGCCTAATTCTTTTGTAGCCTGCCCACCTAGTTTTTGATTTTGTCTTCCTAAGCAAAATGTGTTCCAGGGACCAGCAGCCTAGGCAAGTTGTTGGGAACTTGTTGCCCCATCCAGACGGATAGTCTGCGTTTTAACAAGAGCCTCACGTGGACCTTAGGATTGCTTATGATTCATCAGCACTGGTTTCAAGTCCTTTGTATTTTATTTGGTAAAACTGTGCTCTAGCAAGCACTGTCACTCTCTGACCAAAAAAAATGGCTACAGTTGTGGTCGGTGATCCAATCTTGCCTTTATAGTTGTTTATTGTTAAGAGTTTGGTAAAGCAAAGGGCAATTCAAGAATACATTATCTGGATTCAGGCAATGTAGTTCAGCAGAAGTCCCTCCAAACCCCTTGGGGTTAGATTCCTAGCCTCGCCGTTTGTGATCACTGTATGACTTGGGACAAGTTAGTTACCATCTCTTTGTCTCAAATTTTCTTTTCATAGTGAAGCAGTAATTCTTGCCACTCCTGTTTTTCTGAGAGCTATTCGAAGGATCAATTCAAATCAAATCATGTGTGTGGAAATGGTGTGGAAATACCAAGGAGGTGTACTATCACCATGTTGATGGGGATGATGATGATAAGATGATGTTCCTTCAGACTGTATGGGCCTGTGTTTGCTAAGATTGTGATGGCTTTGCTAAATAGTTACTGTGCTCATTGAAACAGGTCTGAATATCCTCTTCAACATTACATGTAGATTTTAACTTGATAGTTTTCTGGCTAGCTGTAGCAGTCTGGCTTCCAATTCTACAGTCGCTTCCATGAAGTTTTCTTAATGCTCCATACATATGTTTGTATTCTGGGAGTCACCTGAATAGTTTGATTGCATCCATTGGAAAATTATGTGTCATTAACGAGTCTTTGTATATAATATGTTGTTGAATAAAGCTTCTGCAATTCAAATAGATTCTATTATGATTAGATGATAGCATTTTCAATTAGATACTACTTTTTAAAAAAATCTTTGATGTAAGAATTATTTCCTTGTATTTTATCGATTTAAGGTACTTAAGTCCCAAACCAGAATCAGATATAATTTTTTATGTACCTTCTAACTACATGAATGGAGTCCTGGAGAATAAGTACTGAGTTGCTAACCACAAGCCCTGTACAGGGTCACTGTGAATTGGAACGGACTGAACAACACTTAACAACAACAATCACGTGCATGCTGTTTACTTTTTCATTCTACCTTTCAACATGATTTCTTTTCTGTACCATCTGCAGAACTAGTCATAGCACTTTTAGTTCAGAATTAGTGTTGGGTCATTATATAATCATTTATGTTTCTAAAAATTTTGAAAGCTGTGTGATAAGCCACAATAAAACATTTTGTCTGAAGAGAGTATTTTTCCCTTCTGGTTTGTGTAGCTCTATTTTTATTTATATTTCATCCAATATTTAATGTGATTGTGTTGTTGTTGTTGCTGAGTGCTCCCATAGTGACCCTGTATAGGGTTTGCAAGGAGTGACTGGTGAGACTGAACCATTCACCTTGCGATTCAAACAACTTTGCAGTCCAGCACATTAACCCACAGTGCCACACCAGGATTGTGCAGGGTATAATAAACACTGGATTGCTAACCACTGACTACTCTTCGGAAACTCTATACAGGATCTCTATGAGTCACAACTGATTTGGCACCTAACAACAACAATTTATATGTTAAAAGGTAAACAATTTAGAATATATCCAGTGAATGTCTAGTTTAATTTTAAGGTAAAGTAATTTTGATTTTGTTTCTGCATCTTAATAATAATTAACCACAGTTCATTGTTAGCTGCTATGCCAGGGACTTTATATGTTGTTTTATTAATATTTTATTTTTATAAAAGATATATTTATAGTAACAGTTACAAACGGCACAGAAAGTAAGATGTGAAAGTCTTCGTCTCCCTCTTTCCAGATGGCCCAGTCCAACAGGGAGCAATGTTAGCATTTTCTTCTGTCCTCTAGAAATGTCCTAACCTTGTATAGATATCTGTCCTCCCCTTTTAAAACCAGATAAATTCTTATAAGCTGTTCTGCAGCTAGGTTTTATTTATACATAACCATGACTAGTTCTTTCCATAGCAGTACATACAGGTCTAACTCATCCTTTTTCGTTGTGAAGAATACTCCTCAGTGTATCAGTAAGATAATAATTGAGGTAGTTTCCAGCATGCACTGCTGCAGCCAGTGGTGTTCAGCAGTTTTATGCATTCACATATCTTTACACAGATGTGTATCTTTGTTCAAGGATACCCAAAGGATTCATTCCTTGATGTAGAATTGTGGATCAAAGGATAAGGGCATTTAAAATTTGGTAGCGAACACCATGCTACTCTCTTGGAAAGTTGTACCAGTTTGGAATTTAAACAAAATCAACTGTAAGTGGAAACCAAGACATATAATAGGAATGTGTACGAGTTACTTGGCCCAGGATCTTACTGTTAGAAACCGATAGAGTAAACTTCCAAACTCAAATTTACCATTGCCATTTTTTCCTAACCTATAGATGTCTCAGTTGCCATTTTAAATGAAATTTTGGCTTTAAAACTAAGAAACACCATTCCATGTTTTCTTAATGTCATTATCATCCAATCAAACAATAATGTCAGTTTTTTATATTGTTAGTGCCTAGATCTTTATGACTTTCAAAACATTTCAGAATTCTCAGTAATCCTATAAGATGGAAAGTGTTTAAAAGGAAAAAAAAAAAAAAGGAAATGTAAATTTTTTATCAAAATGGAAAATGGCCCCAAACTGCCAAAGTACACAGGACATGAAAACGCTGTCCTAAAAGGTAAAACATGGGGTGTGAGAATAGTGGCTTTGATGTGTTAATATTGACATGTTCTGTTGCTGAACAGCAGGAGATACACTGAAATATTTGACCACAGGGCCCTGTCACCTCAAGCCAGCACCTTAACAATGGTTTTCTTTTGGCAGCCCTTGTGTGTTATGGCCCTGGGAAAAACAGGTGATTTAAACACTGCAGTCTTTTATAGCTATTCATTGTATTTGCCCAAAACTTATTTTAAACTCATACCATAAATACTATTATCGTTGCATTTGTAATTGCAGAGCATTATATTTATCAAAACACCTTGGCAGAAGTAAATGCTATTAACATTTTCTTTCAGGAACTTCGTATTTTGTTTGAGTGTGCTGGTTCTTCCTCTATATCTTCTCTTTTTTTCTGTTACTTCTCTTCCGTTTAGACTCAAACTCGGTTTCTCACTCTCATTTATCTCACATGTAAAGAAAGGTCTTTCTCTGTAGTTGTTGTTGTTGGTAAGAGCTATCAAGTCAGTTCCTACCCATAGCGACCCTGTGTAGGGTTTCCAAGAACATCTGGCGAGTTTGAAGCGCCTACCTTGCAGTTTAAACTGAAGTTGCAGTCCAGCGCATTAACCCTCACCGCCACCCCAGGACTCCTAAGGATAAGTCTGGATTCAGATAGAAACTTTGACATTCTCCTACCACCAGGACCCCTTTACAGATGCATCCCCTGAACAATATCTGTGAACATTTCTTCAAGTTATTTTTCTGTATTTACTTGTCATAAGTTTTTTTAATTAAGTATATTTGATTCCCATTTTGAGTAAAGAAACCAAGTTGTAGAAAGCTCACGATCCTATCCACTAGTTTCTACTTCATTGCAAGAAGTCCCTAAGTAACAAACAGATTGAGTTCCAAAAACTCATTTGTAAGTCAGTTATTTGGCACTTGAACTGCATTTTACCACACTGGAAATTTTCAAAAAAGCTATAAAGGGTGATTAGGTCCCTCCACTGAGCTACAAAACTCTATTGAATTTTTATGTAATTAAGAAATGCATTTGCAATCCTGGTTAAGAAGAAAGAAAGAAAAATTATTTCTCCTAAGGAAAAGTAGATTTAATTAGAAGATAGGAAAACATGAAATTTGTGGGAGATTTCAAGGCATTTTCCATGGGTGTTAAAAATTGAAGCCTCGCTGTTTTAAACTCCGTTTCACTTTAAAACTTTGAGGATTTCTTGTTGGTGGTGCTGTTCAGATACTTCTCACTAGCCTAACTCACCCTACAGCAGTGAATAGAGAGAGAGGATTAACTAGATTAAATACATACAAAAAAATAGACTCCTTTAAATGATGGTAACCAACCTAGGATAGTAGAAACAAGTCCACAAAACCAGAACAAGTATTCCTTACTTCAGTCTCATGGAAAGGGAGGAGGGGCTAGAAGGGTGATACTGTTTTTCCACTCATCCCAACACCCCCCCTCAGCTGGGGGCTGGGGTAGGGGGTAGGTGGAGGCATGGGTTTGTGTGACTGGCCAGTGGCCAGTGGTGGTGTGTGTGTGTGTGCGGTATTTGTACAGTGAGAATTTCTAATTTGGAAAAATGGGTGCCTTTATCATAGCTACTGATTACTTCCTGTATTGTATAGACTGTCTTACACTTAAGCATACAAATTCCAGTTAACTTTTTTAACGCTTAGGACTTCTTAAATGTCCCTTAGCAAGCAAATGAACACACACATACACATATAATACACTCATACATGTTATAAAACATTTGCACACAGCTTTCTCATTTGGTGACAGCAAAAGGGAGAGACTATATTCTTCAGTAAATACAAAATAACAAGCTTAAGTGAGAAGATCCTTTCGACATGGTACGTTAAGAAAATTACAGAAGAAGGATTAGAATTTCTGCCTCCTGGGTCAGATTAGAACTCTCCTCATACTTGAACTGATTTCCACTAGTTAAATACTGCATTTAGCTCTTGCTTTGTCTCGGATATAGGTGGGAACATATAAAAAAGCTCACAGAAAATGAGATGAAAAGATACTGGAGTCCTTCCACAAACTTTATGAAGCCCCCTCCTGTTATCTGCATGTCTTATACACTGGTTATTTATATCCCGGAGAGATTAGATGAAGAGAACAATTGTATTTACTACAAGAATTCAGAAGCCCTTTCCACATAAAAAGATGTTTGGGATTGGTGGGCCACTTTCAAAAGTTATGTTAAAATAAAGTAACATGTACTTGATTTTATTTATGTTTTATGCTTTTAAATTCTTTGTCCTTCCTCACAAATCATTTGTAAAGAAACGTTTGCATCCACATTAATTCTTCTATTTTTAATAGTGTCAAAGTCTGTGTAACTGGATTTGTGCATGTGTGTGTTTGAGGAATTTTATCTGAAAGGTAAATAAATTAATAATTTTAATTGCATCCTAACACAATGAGTATTTTCTGGGTCAAGAGTTTAGATTGAAGCTATGCATTCTACTGGCATGTTCTGCTCAGAAATGCCACTGCTGAATAGTTAGCATATAAGGTACACAGTTTTCTTCCCCATAGTGATCCAAGTTTATGATGTTAGATTACTATGCACTCAGATTGAAAAACTGTGATTTTGTCTCTCTCTGGGTACTTGAGTGTCTTCCACTTGCATGTGGAGAGACTAGAGAGAGATTATCCAGAAACTGTCTCCAGAATGCTATGTTTAGGTGGGTTAGTGAGCCAAATTATGTTTTTCTTTTTTCTCACTAGAGTTCATGTATAGGTTAAATATACCAGCAGCATTTAGCGGCCTATTTTCTTTACTGTAAATCCCTGAATTTTGTGTGTGTTGCTTGGAGTGTGGTGATTTAAGGGAAGAAGAAGGACATTGTTTTTGCTTTTGTCTGGACAGAGTTCTGCCAGAAGCAAATCCCACCCATAGTATTTTTTTCTCATTATGCTACCTGTGGTACATAACATAGCAAACAAATTAATAAGTTTGTGGTTGGGTGAAATGTTTATTCATTATTTTTCTTAGCATTATATTCATTGGCTTAGAGGACAAAACGATTGCAGCTAATGTTTTAATTGTCATCATTCTTAGCTGAACTAATTGATTTTTATTTTCTTTTGGATATTCTCATTTGGAGACTTGGGTGACTTAGAGAAAGAATTTGTTTTCTTGAGACACTGCTCACCCACCCACCCCTCATGGCATTGCCTCCTGAGAGTAGAAGCCAAGGCCCCACCAGAGCATGGATTTTCTAATAAGATTATTTAACTGACTTTGACCTGTTCGCTTGTTTGTCTTCATTTTCCCAATCACTCCTACCTCAGAACAACATGACATTGTTTCAGAGTTAAAAGATAACAGTATCCTCTCTCTTCCTCTCTGCCCCCATTCCAAAATGTTTTAATTTGTAACTGATGGTTGAACATCTAAAGAACCCTGGTGGTGTACATGGTTAAATATTCAGCTGCTAACCCAAAGGTTGTGGTTCAAACTCACCCAGCAGTTCTGCAGGAAAAAGACCTGACGATCTGCTTCTTTAAAGCTGATAACCAAGACAACTCCATTTGGAGGTTCTAGCCTGTGACATGGGGTCAGAATGGGTCAGAATCGACTTGATGATGTGCAACAACAGTAGTACTGTACAGCTAGGACTGGGAGAGAGGATAGGCTCTGAGAGAGCTGGAGGAGGGAATGTGATCACTAGGGACAAGGGGAGAGCAGGAGAGCTTCTGTGCTGACTGGTTCTGTTGCAAGTGCTGCTGAGCTTCCTCCACTCCTTCCCAGCTCCTCCAATAACTCTCCAAATGTTGTTTTAAAATAGCTTACCCTGTGTTTTCTCTGTCTTTGCCTGCCTGACTGTAACTGGCTGATTTTGCATCTTTTCCTTTCTTAGGGTCAAAGCAGTGGAGCATGGCTATGAGCAATGGAAACCATGATTTTGTGATTCTGAGCAACGGCAGCATCGCAACCAGTGCTACCAGCCCTAGTCCCCTCACTCCCTGTGATGGAGACCTTGAAGCCCAGCAGCTCACACCCAAAGAAGCACCAAGGACAAAAGTGAGTCCAAATGGATGCCTGCAAGTTAATGGCACAGTTAAATCATCCTTTCTGCCTCTAGACAACCAAAGAGCGCCTCAGATGTTAGCCCAGTGCTGCCATCCTTGCCCATATCATCACCCGCTGACTAGCCATAACAGTCACCAAGAGTGCCAGGCTGAGGCTGGCCCTGCAGCATCCTCCGCTTTGGCCTCGTGTTGCATGCAGCCACACTCAGAATACTCTGCATCTCTTTGTCCAAACCATTCACCTGTTTATCAGACTACGTGCTGTCTTCAGCCCTCTCCATCCTTCTGCCTGCATCATCCGTGGCCTGACCATTTTCAGCATCAGCCTGTGCAACAGCATATAGCCAACATAAGGTGAGTGCTCTGAAAGTTTTACTGACCTTTGGGATTCAATTAATGACACATGAATGTGACTGCTTATGTTCATTGCCCCAAAAAGAAAAGAGAAAAATGTGCCAAAGAAAGCCAATGAAAATGAATAACTTGAGAGAGATTATGTGAAGGATATCACATTCAAATGAAATAAAATTTTATGTTTTATCCACTGACTTCTTAGTGAATTATGCCCTTTCTTTTCTCTTCCATCTCCGTAAACTGTCAAGAGGTCCCTCCTAAAACTTGAGTTGTAACGTTCACTAAAAGATTTTAATGTTATCAATTTCTGTCATGATACAAAGGAGATATATTTCTAATGAGGCTGTTTAGCAGGACTCCTTTCATTGTAATTTCTAGTGAGTAGCCTTTACAAAAAATAAATATAAAATCAGTTGCTTCTTTATGCTTCCTTTTGACTTTACTCAAGATCTGTTCATGTGGTTTGGGTGACTATGCAGTATATTGAGATCAAACATAATCAACTATTTCTTTCATAACAGATGAGACCTGCACATCTGTCGCAAAAGACTTAAAATACTTTTTGTTAAGCATTTTCAGATGGGTAGATGGAAAATGCAGGAAAAATCCACATCATTGTCAGTCTTCACCTATAAGTTACTTTATGTGATTTTCAGTTATTTTTTCCATGGATTAAATAGCATGTACCATAAATATGCAGCGATAAAATATGAGTGTTTTACCAAATGTGAAGTACTTTGTAGAGACCAAATAGTGTTTTACTCTTTTAGGTAATAAAAATTTTTTAAAGAGCTGGAAAATAACATTCTTTTTTTAAAATTGGAGTGTAATTTGTATACAGGAAAATGCATAGATCTTACATGCATAGTTTGATCAGTTTTGACAAATACACACACTAATATAGTCCACACCCCTGTCCTGCCCCCTCTCAATGAGTCTCTCTTCTCACGAGAAGCAATCGCTGTTCTCAGCCCTATCATCATAGATTCGTTTCACCTGCTCAAGAATTTCAAATACATTGAGTTAGATAGTATGTACTGTGTGTCTTCTAGTTTTCCCCCACCATAAAGTATTTTGAGAGTCCTCTAATTGTTCTGTTAGATTTCCATTTTGTTGCTGAATAGTGTTCCATGGTATGCATGGAGTAAATTCACTTCTTTTAAAAAATTGTGTTATTGTAGTAAAAGTATATATAGCAAAACATCTACCAAGTTACCATCTTTTAACCTGGACAACTTAGTGACATTGGTTATGTGCATCATGTTGTGCAACCATCACCACTTCCTGTTTCTAAATTATCCCACCACCCTTAAACAGGAATGCAGTACAAGGATTCCTCCTCTCCCCCTTTCTTCCACACTTAGTAAACTAATACATTTTGGTCTCCATACTTTCATTATTTTATATAAATGTGATTTACAGTATTTGTCCTTTTGTGACTGACTTACTGCACCTTTCCAGGTTTATCCATGTTGTAGCATGTGTCAGAACTTCATTTCTTCTGCTGACTGAGTAGTGTTCTATTGTATGTATGCACATTTTGTTCATCCATCTGTTGGTGGACATTTAGGCTGTTTCCATCTTTTGACTATTGTGAACTGTACTGAAGTAAACAGTGGTGTACAAGTTAGCAAATATGTTTAATTAAAGAGTCAGATCCAGAAACTAATCAAGTGAGAAATACTTTTGACCTTTGACATATGTCAAGATTATCTGATTTTATTCTTTTAGAGAGAGATGGCATATGAACTCCTCTGTAGCATGTTTCTACAGGTTTTGAATGCATTGTCCCTATCGGACTTTGAGAGCTTTTAAGCTATAAAATTATGATTTTAAAAAAACCTCCAGCAAAACCATTGGACAGTAGTTTAGTTAAAGTTTTAGACTCTTTCTATTTTGAAAAGGTTGATTTAAAAATGATATGATGATAAAGATAGATGTTAGTGAATCATAAATTATGTGGTTGTAGAGTGTGAGATAGGATAGGTAGCTTTTAAAAATATGAAACTATGGACATGTAACAAATCTTTCAGCATGGCAGGTTACGTAACAATTTTCAGAACCCTAACATAGCATTTCTAGATGATATTAATTTAAAGGACTATGAACTCTATAATTTTAAATCGAATGCTACTAAAAGATAGACTAATAAAATAGCATATTTTTCTACCAGGAAAAGTTGTAGACGAAAGTGGAACATGGTGAGAATTTTTATGTTTTACAATCTTATTGCAAGAATACTATCTTTTAAAGATGCCTACAAAGGAATGCTATATATCACCAGCTATATCTGTTACATACTTTACTATGAAATATGTACCTTAGGAATTACTTTCTAGTTTTCTACAGTTTTTGATTCAATCAACAGTATTTATTGAATATCTGTGTGTGCCAAGCTTAGAAGATTTAGTTCTAAACAAGATAAGACACTTGCCTTGTCTATATATATCCTGAAAGCCATCAGGTAGCTGCAGTATAGAAATAAGTATTACCAAGAAGGCCCAGGCAGGACTGAAGATGAACAGAAGATACAGGTGGAAACAGATTGGAGGAGGCAACATTTCCATAAACTCGTTATGAAAATTCAGTGATTTGGAAAAATAGCCATTTGAGTTTTGTTTAAAATTTGTTATTAGCCTGACATCAAAATGTTGGGGCTTTTTTCCCCATGGTACAAAAATATTCTTTTTTTTTTTTCCCCTATTTTCTTTTGAATGCACCCTAATGAGACTATAGATGTTTTACTGATAGAACTTGTCTGTAGTAACTGATCATGGAGACATGTTTAAACATGTTTTGTTTGGAATAAACTCATATATGCATGAACTGGAATCCTAGCAGCAACACTTGTTCTTATTTATTAATTTATATTTATATGTTTTTTTTTTATTTTTCCTACTAGATTCTATCCTGTAAGTTCAGATAGCTGTGCAGTAGAAACAGACAAGAACTCTAGGAGTTCAGAAGCAGGAAGGGTCCCTGTGTGCACACAAGGTGCAAAGGATAGTCTGACTGAGAAAAGAAACCTTGAGAAGCCCTTGAAGAATGCTAGGAATTAATGAAGGAGGAGCTGGAAGGTGGAGGAGGTGAGTCAGTGTTGTAAGATGAAGACAGGCTAAAATAAAAGCATGTTTAAAGAAGGAGTAAAGAGGGCAGGCTGCTGGAGTGGAGGTAGCATTTAGGGTGGTCATGAGAGATAGCTTTACATATTGCCTTGTTCTGAACGCAGTCCAATTGTCTAAAAAGCTGTCTGTTGGAAAATACCTCTCAGGAGCCTGTCCCATGCCATGTGTGCTGGTTGAAGAAAGGTTAGAATTACTCATTCAGGATCTACGTGTTGCCATATTAAATGAAAGGGCCATGGTATTATTGTATAATTAATAGAGGAGTTCTGAATTCAAAAATAGTGGACAAGATTCCTAATCCAAACTCTGCATGCCTTTTAATTTGGTGTTGCAGAGCAGTGTTCTTGATTGTAAGAGAGAGTTGCATAAAAAAGATATTTGGCATTGTCCCTAGGTTCATTATCATGATAGGGAACCGGTGATATTTTTGTATACCTAACCAAATGCATTTTTCTTTCTCTAAAGGTGAGTTCATAGACAGACGGTCACTTTGAATGTTTCCTGTGGCACACTGTAGGAATTAGCTGTACAGAGTTAAGAAGGCTTGGCACAGAGGAGACCTTAGAGTCCCCCGTTTTAGCTCAGTCCCTTAAAGGTTAACCAAACATTGCTCCTGCCTCCCATACATGGTTAACTGTATAATTTTTGTAACCCGTATTTCCTTTCCTCCAGTTCTTTATTAGTTTTCCAATTTCTGACTCTTTCCTCAGAGATTTTCTGTTTTTGTTTCCCCTAAGGACATTAGTTATAAAGAAAGAAAGAAATGAGAATTATTGTTTTATGTTAAAAGAACTTGAAATTATATTCTTGTGCATAATGTTGTATTGTAGCATCCAGCGGTAAAATTATAGTGTGAAGCATCATTGCCCAAAGTGCCTTATTTTGCTTCACCTGTCCAGCAGTGATCCACCCGGTCACCTTTGCTTAGACTTGGCCAATGTACTGTTTAATTCAGGCAAGAAATTTGTACCCAAAATCACACTGAACACTTCATCAACTTCATGGCATGAGGCTAGACTTTGGCACAGATCCTAGAGTCTCAAGTTTACCCCAATAACCAAGCTGCAATGTTTTCTAAGATGGTAGTGCAATGGATGAGGAAAGTCAAGATGAGTTATTATTTGCTTCAACAAGAATGTAACGAGTGCTTACGAAGTGTTAGGTGCTGGGAATCGAGGTGAACATTGCCAATATGGTCCCTGATCTCAAAGATATGATGACTTGTGGACTGACTACAAACAGACAGTCTTCTTTAGTAGACAGATGTTTACTAAACAACTGCTATGTTCTCAGGTGCATAGAAGTTACATGCTGGTGCTTTGGCAGAGGAATATGCTCCATTTTTACATTAATAGAAAAAGGTTGCAGACCATAAAGTTTTATAAATTCATTTCTCCCTCTTCTCCTTGTTATCATTATAAAGTTGCTAATAGCATTCGTCTTGATTTCTTGATATAAACTGTTACCTGTCTAGAAATTTTGGTTTTTTTTGCAAAGGTAAAACTGTATTCCTTAGACTTGTGCTGTTCAGTAAAGTTCAATACAATTAAAAATGCAGTTCTTCATTCACATTAGGCACACTTCAAGTGCTGAATTGCCACTTGTTGATGAGTGCTGTTGAGTTGGTTCTGATTCATAGCAACCTTGTATAAGGTTTCCAAGGCTGTAAATCTTTGTGGGAGCAGAAAGCCTCATCTTTCTCCCATGGAGCAGTTGGCACACTCAAACCGTGGACCTTGAGGTTTGTAGTCCAATGCTTACCATATGGAGCCACTGCACTCCCAAATCACCACTTCTTGTTGCTAGGTGCTGTCAAGTTGGTTCCAACCCATAGTGACCCTGTATAGGGTTTCCGAGGAGCGACTGGTCAGCTAGGGCCACCAACCTTGCAGTTCAAACCGACTTTGCAGTTCAGCGCATTAACCCACAGCGCCATACCAGGACTTGTGGTTGTTGCTGAGTGCCGTTGAGTCGGAATCCGACTCACAGCCACCTTGTACAGGGTTTCCGAGGAGCAGGTGGTAAGCTGGAACTGCCAGCCTTTATGACCCAAACTGACTTTGCAACTTAGTGCCTTAACCGGCTCCACACCAGGACTAGTGGCTGCCATTTTGACAGCACAGAGAGAAAACATTTTCATCATGGTCCCAAAGTTATATTGGGCAGGACTCTGTCTTCTCTTTTCTTGGCTCTATTAAAGCAACTTAAGATCCCCTTTCACATTCCATAGTAGTAAATGGAATTCATATGATATAGGATAACAGTAATACTTGAAATATTGCTATTCTAGTGAGTGCCCTTTTCTGACATTATAATTCTAATATTGTGGAGTTTCATTGCTTGCATTTTGTTTAACATATAACAAAGAAATGGCAAGAGCTAAATCACTTTACTTCAAAAATCTGAAGATCTAAAGCCAAATATTAGAAGAACTGCTAATGCTGCCTCAGCTTTCTGGTGACGCTGTAACTGAAATATGTGGGTTTGCTGTTTCTTGGAGATCACCATGTACCTTGACATCCATCTTCCCCTGAGTCTAGGAGGTTCTCAACACAGGGGTCACGGATACAAAGACTGCATTCCATTTCTGACCTTTCATTCTTGGGTAGTATTCAGGTCCCTCTTTCTGTTCCTCTCTCCTTTTATCTCTTATAAAAGATGATGCACCCTAGGGAAACTCCCCTGGAAATGAATACTGATCACATCAGATCACATCATGGGGATGGTTATATCTTTATATAATTGCCAAATTTTATTGTTACATATCTGCCAAAGTACTGAGAATTATGGCCTAGCCAAGTTGATACTAACATGGTGGATTCAGTTCAATCCATGACAAACACAATAGACAATACTTTACAAAATCTTCTAGAGACCGTATCACATCCCACAGAAGGTCACTGCCATGTCATTATTTAAATCAATCTGGAGACAAAAGAATCACCTTATGTAATTTGTAGCTGACTCAGGTTGTTTTTTTTTTATTTTTGCTTTTTAAGCAAATGTAACAAAAGTTAAAAACAAAACAAAACAAAACACAGATGTTGTTGTTCACAGTCCAGTGCTAATCCTATAGCACTGCACCAGGCATTCCTTCTGGTTGTTGTTATTAAGTGCTGTCGAGTCAGTTCTGACCCATAGTGACTCAGGTTTCCGAGGAGCCGCTGGTGAGCTTGAACTGCTGACCTTGCAGTTCAAACGACTTTGCAGTCCAGCACATTAACCCACAGTGCCACACCAGGACACCATGTTATGTTCAGTATTCTTTGCCAATACCACAATTTGAATGTATCAATTATCTTTCCATCTTTCTTTTCTGTTGTTCAGCTTTCACATGCTTATGAGGCAGTGGAAAAGACCTTGGATTGAGTCCTGCATACATTGTCCTCAAAGTGACACCTTTGCTTTTTAACATTTTAAAGAAGTCTTAATTTGCCCAATGCGGTATATCCATAGATTTCTTGAGTGCTACTTTCATGGGTGTTGATCCAAGTAAAGTGAAATCTTTGACAACTTCAACATTTTCTCCATTTATCATGATATTGTTTATTTTTATTTTATGTTGAGGTTGTTGTTAAGTGCCATTAAGTCAGTTCCGACTCATATGGACCCTGTATCGGGTTTCTAAGGGGAAGCTGGTGGGTTTGAACTGCCAACCTTGTGGTGCACACCGACCTTGCAGTCCAGCGCATTAAACCAGATCAGGACTCCTATGTTGATCGATGCATGACCTAAATGAAGAATAGAAGCTAACCTTAAACAGCAAGGTGCTATGTTGCAGCTTTTCTTTTTCTTTTCTCAGAAATCCCATCTTTTTTGCTCACTGCACAGCATTACGTAGTAAGAACATGGGCTTTGGGAGAGACACACTGTGTCCCGAGTCTGCCATTTAAGGAGTCCTGGTATGGCGCTGTGCAGGACTGCAACGTTGATTTGAACCACAAAGTAGACAGTTAAGACTCACCAGTCACTCCCTGGAAGCCATATAGTGGGTCACTGTGAGTTGAAACCGACTTGATGACACTTAACAACACCACAGAACTCTAGTAGGGTAAGAGAAGGGCTGCTAACCACAGAGTCAGCGGTTCAAAACCACCAGCTTCTCTGTCAGAGAATGATGAGGCCATCTGCTCTTCTAAAGAAATCCTATATGGTTGGGTCCCTATGAGTCAGAATTGACTCCATGGCAGTGAGCTTGGTTTTTGTTTTGTTTTGTTTTTGAGAGTGGCCCACTTGGTAAAAACTCAGCTGCTATCCTAAAAGTCCAAACCCACTAACCATTCCATGGCAGTATGCTTCTGTAGAGCTGTGTAGCCTTGGAAACTGTGAGGTATTTCTGCTCTGCCTTACAGGATTGCTGTGAATCGGAATTAACTCCATTGTAATGGGTTTTTTGCTTTTCTTCTATTTTCTAGTGTGTGGTCTTGGGTAAATTTTTTTATCTATCTCAGCCTTAGTTTCCATATATGTGAAAATGGGAGTAATAATAAGAGGGGCCAGAAAAGTTCCTGAAAAAATTTCATTATCTTTTCATTATATTTTTCCATGAATTGTTTGAAGCCCCCTTCATAGCTATTTTGTCTGTCTTCAGTCCATGCCAGAAGACAGCTCTGAGGGGGGCTTCAAATACTTAATGGTAAAACAGAATTAAAAGATAATCAAATTTTTCCAGGAATTTTTTGAAGTCTTCTACTGCCAGAAAAGCAAACAAATCTGTGTTAGAGCAAGTATAGCCAGATGGCTCCTTGGCAGTGATGATGCGGAGATTCGTCTTTCCTACTTTGTACATATTATCAGGAAAGAGACGGACTCACAGTGACAGCAGTAGTGCGCTCCAACATAGCAAGAATTGTGAGGATGGCACAGGACTAGGCAGTGTTTCATTCTGTTGTACAGAGGGTCACTGTGAGTTGGAACCAGTGCAACAGCACCTGACAATGACAGCATTGCCGTCTCATCTGTCACAGTTGTTGTTGTTGTTAGGTGCCATTGTGTTAGTACTGACTCATAGCAACCTTATGCACAGCAGAATGAAACGTCTGATCCTGGGCCAACCTCACTACTGTTGCCACA
>NW_006408679.1:7668816-7704152 GCF_000296735.1 Chrysochloris asiatica | reverse complement strand
CCATGGCACTTTTACTATTCTCCTCCAACACGGTAATTCAAAGACATCAATTCTTCTACAGTCTTCCTTATTCACTGTCCAGCGTTTGCATGCATATGAGGTTATTGAAAATACCATTTGTAGCAGATCCACCATCTGCTACAAATTCCTATAGTTGTAAGCCTTCCAATTTTCTAAATATTCCTTTATATGTGGTTCAGAGTTCTAGCATCATCCCCTGAGCCTGCTTGGCCCAGTATTCTGTGTTGTTGGTGACGGATCTCCTCACTGCATGTCTACACGATCCGCCATCTTGATTGTGTCAATATCTGTCACAGTATGTATCAGGAAATACTAATCTCCTCCTTTAATTTCTGTTCCTTCCATTTTTTTCATACATATATGCATATATATGCAGACATATGTAAACATATAGTGGTCTTTGCTGCTTTTGTGTAATATTATTGGTGTTATTTCACACATGATGCTATTACCAAATCCTGGTTTAAATAAATACATGATGCACTGCTTTGCATCCTAGTTTATAAACTAACATTGAGCTGTAGGAAGAACAAGTGGAAAAGATGATCACTAATTTGCCCTCTGATATAGAAAAAGAGTTGTTCAAAACGGACCTCTTTAGTCCTAAACCCTGAGCCCTGGTGTGGCGCTGTAGGATAAGCACTCAACTACAGCTAACCACAAGGCTGGTGGTTCAAACCCACCAGCCATCCTCAGAAACCACGTACAGGGTTACTATGAGTCAGAACCAACTTGATGGCACTTAACAACAACAGTCCCAAAGAATTAGAACTTTCATATTTCATACTAACTAGATAATCAGGTTAGACATGTTCATTTTAGAAGTCTGGTAAGATTTAATATTGATTTCACTGAAGCTAAGGTTTATTTTTACATTCCTTAAGAGTGATTAAAATTAACTTTAAAAAAAGGGGTAGTGTTTGTAAAATTTAAAATGTTCCAAGAGCTCTTGCCAAATAAGTCTATTTGGCAGTGAGAACGATGAAGTCTTATTTTATTACTAGCACTGCTTCCAGAGACTCATCTTTATATGATAATGAGCTGATTTTGGAGTGTGCTGTGCCTCGTGGTATCTTGACAAAATCAGTAATACATTTAAGAATATGAAATGGATCATCTTTTATCTTCATAATGTATGTCAGTAAATAATACTTTATTTTATGAAATTAACTAATGTAACATTTTTTTAAATGAAGCAAGTATATTCTATAATCACCCCTTTCTATATATAGTTGTCTAGTAAATACCTGGGAGTGAAGAAATAAAAAGAAATGGTTCAAATGTTCTCCTTTTCTTTTTGGTTAAAGAACAAAATAAAACAAAACCCAGCAGTTTAAAGAGAATATAAAATGTTTGTCAAATAGTGAGACTTAATAAAAAGGCATTATTATGGATCAGTTATATCTCTAACTCCATGAAATGAGGTATTTGTTATCAACTATGATTTCTCTCCAAACTTTGTAAAGTGGACTGTTAGGTGTAATTTAAAATCATTTATAGAACTGAGCATTTATAGGAGAATATTTGATAAATGTACAGTTGTGTGTGTGTGTGTGTGCTTCTCAGCAAAATTGACTCTATAAAATTGTATCTTTCAGGTAAAAGAAACACACAAACCAACTAACTAAACACAAACTCAACTAAATGCTTGATATTTTGTAGTTGGAAATACAGCCTGGTGCCTGGTGAATATTTAGAGCTCAGTAAATATTTGTTAAGTGAAAGAATGATTATAAAAAAATTTTTTCAAGTCACGTCTTATTTTGTGAAACATTCACAAATGGAAGACTTCTGAAAACTCATGAAGTTATTAGATTGTTTTAGTCTCATAGGGGAGGATTGACCTGAGCAGAAATAATCACATTCTCTGAGCACCAAAGTCTGGCTTCAAAGTGTTGTGTAAGTCCCAGAGAGAGAGCAGGAGTCATAGAATTGCTTAGAGCATGGGAGAGGAGACCTTTTAGAAAATGGGCAGGAGTAAAAGTATCTAAAATCTGGGACAAGAGGCCTGGAGGACACAGGAAGTAGTATCAAGTGTGAGGAGGACATGATGAGTAGCTCCTTTATCTAGAGAAGGGGCCAATGGAGGTATTGCAGGACCTATGGCTAAAGAACAATAAGCCATACTTAGTCAAAGGAGACTGCTCCCTTGAAACACTAGATTCCAAATGTTGTATAATCATCATAAGAATTTATAGTGTGGTGCTGTGGGCTAATGCGCTGAACTGCAAAGTTGGTTTAAACCACAAAGTCGGTGGTTCAAACTCACCAGCTGCTCCTTGGAAACCCTAAACAGGGCTGCTACGGGTTGGAACTGACTTGACAGCACTTAACAACTTCATGTACATTGATTACACAGTTCTAATGCCTTGATTCATTGACATTTCCTTAAATTTTGGGACCAATTTTGCTTATTGTAGCTATCCTAATGTCTAGCATTTAGTAGACACTCTGAAATTAATTGTTGAATGAACTGAATAAATGATTGTGAAGCAGTCAAGTCTCTGGTATGCAGAACTCTTATTTTATGGCAAAGTCTCAATTTGATCATGAAAATCAGACACCACTGCCCTAATACATTTTCCAAACAGTGGGAGGTTTAAAAGGTTTTTTCTTTTTAAAAAAAGTGCTATTTTATTATTGCTCTTTGATTCTATCTTTGAGGATACCTACTCCTGTCCTTTGTGAGAGAAAGTTGAGGCTTTCTGTTCCCACAGATTTACAGCCTCAGAAACCCTATACAGGGTTGCTATGAGTCAGAAACAACTCGTTGACACTTAACAACTCCTGTCCTTTAAATTCTGTTGCTCCAAATGTACTTTTAAAAAAATTTATAGCCTTATTGGTGAGCAAGAAAGAAAAAAAAAATAGCGGCCCACCTTATGGCCACAGCTCCTGCATCCTGAGCGTGTTTTCTGTTGGATTTCTCAAGTCCCTTTGAGAAAAACAGGGAGGACCCAAGAGGCCAACACAGGAGGGTCTTTCTTTTGTGCTGTCTCGCCCACCTCCAGGATATTTGCAAATCTCATTTAAGGGATTTTATATGCAATCAGTAGATTATGAAACTTGGTGAATAAATCATAAATTCCTGAGTAAGAGTTTGGACTTTTCTCTACTCATATGCATCTTATGAGCAGGAAAGTACCAAGATCAGATCTGATGCCTTATTCTCTGAATTTGCTGAATTAGTTGGTTTAGTTAAATTAGTTACTTTCCCCAAACTTCAATGTATAAGGCTCTCATAGCTACCAAATAGTTTGAGATTTAACCATGATGCTTTCTTCGGGAATGCTAGCAGTTGACTGTTTCTAAGTACTGTTTTGTTGTGTCTAGTAAGGAGCAAGGATGGACAGTCAGCACATTCATTCCTTCTGTCCCTCTTTGCGTCTGTGGTCACTCGGGCCTGCCCACCTCCCCCTCTGAAAACACTGCTTCCATTATATCACTCCTCAGCTCAGAAATCTTCCATGGTTTTCCCCAAATCCTTGACCTGGCATTTAAAGCCCCTTTAAGGAGGATTGGAGTGTGTTTTGTGTGGGAGGTACAAGTAGCCCTGGACTGGAACAAGATGACGGAGCTCCGGGGGTAAGATGACTGGAGCACATTTTTTTGCCTGCACTTCAGAAGTTTAAGCAGAAACCTGATTAATGACTTTGGGTCTTAGTTTATATTGATATGAAGGGAAGTCCAAAAGTATTGCTACAAAAATCATAGAAACCTTTATTAAATAAAATTATCAGAATGGGAAGCTATTGTTTCTTAATATTGTTTATGTTTTTGTTAAGTGCCATCGAGTCGATTCTAACCCATAGTAACCCTGTGTAGGGTTTCCATGGAGCAGCTGGTGCGCTTAAACTGCCAACCTTGCAGTTCAAATGGCTTTGTAGTCTGGCGCATTAACGCACAGCAACATACCAGGACTCTTACCCTCCGTCTAAGTCTATGCACTTCTGAAGAGTGTGTTTCTATCGATCTAATCTTTCCCCAGAGAATTCTGCACTCTTTGATTTATAGCACATTAAAACCATAGTTTGGGCATTCTGTTGTTGTTAATTGCTCTCAAGTTGGTTTGGACCCATAGCAACCCTATGTAGGGTTTCCGAGGAGTGACTAGAAGGAGTAGATTTGAACCACCAACCTTGTGATCCAGTGAATATCCTGTAGTGCCACCTCAGAACTTTAGCAGAACTCAGGTTGTGTTCCTTTTCAATGTTCTTTGAGTTTGGGGAGCAAAAAGAAATCTGAAGGGGCAAAATCAGAGCTGTGAGGTGGATGAGGTAAGGTTTCCCAATGGAATTCTCCTTGGGCAGCTCTTGATACCTTCAAAGAATGAGCAGGTGCATTATCATAACAGGAAAAAATTCCTCGCTGCAATTTCTTAGCCTTTTTCTTATCCATGCAGTTTTCAATATCTTTAAACTTATTCATAATAAGCCCCCATGATCGTCCTATGTCCTTTGAGAACATTTATCAAGAGTACCTATTGGGAATCCCCCAAAACAGTCATCATGACCTTGTCTTGGCCTTGAATTAAACTGACCCAACAGATCCCCTGAGAAGCCACAGTTTTGATTCGAATTTGTTCTCTGGATGATAGTGGCAAATCCCAGGCTTGTCCCCAGTTGAGATTCATTCCATATAATCATCATGATTAGCTTCAATCTTGTTTAAAAGACTGAGATGGAAAGGTCAATCCACTCTTCAAACTTGCTAATCTTCACAATGCTTTTTTTTTAGTATCTTTATTTCCCCCTCAAAGGCTAACACTAAGACATGTGTATAATAAGACTAAAACCTATATTACTCAGAGAGTGTCTACAGCTATCCACTGATCGCAGAGACATGTTTAAATATGTTTCATTTGGAATAAACCCAAGTTGTTGTTGTTAAGTGCCGTCCAATCGGTTCCAACCCATAGCGACCCTGAACAGGGTTTCCGAGGCTATAAACCCAAGTAGTAGTATTTTTTTACATTCTCACGTATGTAATGAGGAACTACAGTCAGGTAACCTTTTGTGGTTCCAGCAATCACTAAATAGTCTAGCTGTTTTTAGGTAATAATCTGGGACTTTGTTTTTCAGTTGTCAGCTGTACCCTGTCATGTTGTTATTGTTAAGTATTATTGAGTCGGTTGTCCTAAAGCACCACACCAGGACTCCATACCAGGAAAAATTGCTTCACTGAAGAGCCATCCTTCTAGTTGTTAAGTGTCGTCAAGTTGGTTCCAACTCACAACAACCCTGTATAAGAATTCCAAGGAGAGGCTGGTGGGTTTGCATTGCCAGCCTTGAGCTTAGCAGTCCAGTGCTTATCCTACAGTGCCACACCAGGATTCCTTGTTGCTGTTGTTGTTAAGTGCCATTGAGTCGATTCCAACCCATAGCGACCCTGTATAGGGTTTCCAAGGAACAGCTGGTGAGCTTGAACCACCAACCTTGCAGTTCATATGGCTTTGCAATCTGGCGCATTAACCCACAGCACCACACCAGGATTCCTTAGGAGAGATTTATTTAAATCTATTATTTGATTATTAAAGTTTCACCCTTTCATGTGTTTTTGTTGGTAAGTGCCATCAAGTTAGTTCCATCTCATAACAACTCTGTATAGTAGGGGTGGAGAACCATTTTTCTGGCAAAATCTATAACATCATTTGTAGGCCATACAAAATTATTAAATTAAAAATTAGCCTGCTATATTTGGTTAGAGTTCTGGTGTGGCGTTGGGGGTTATTTCGCTGGACTGCAAGGTTGGTTTGAATCCCAAGGTTCAAGCTCAATAGCCACTCCTTGGAGACTATACAGGGTGGCTATGAGTTGGAACTGACTTAATGGCACTTAACAACAGCAACAATATTTGTTTAATTAACTCACCCCTTATGGTGATGGACCTGGTAGCATAATGGATTATGAGCTGGGCTAGCCGTAAGGTCAGCAGTTCAAATCTACCAGTAACTCTGAGGGAGAAAGATGAGGTTTTCTGCTCCCACAAAGAAAGATTTACAGCCTTGGAGAACCTATACAGGGTCACCATGAGTCAGAACCGACTCGATGACAGTTAACAGCAACAAATGTGATGGTTGGAAATGTCTTGCCTTGGCAGGACCAGACCAAATGTTCCTCACCCTTGCTGTTTAGGGTTTCCAAGGAGCAGCTAATGGGTTTGAATTGCCGACTTTGTGGTTCGAAGCCCAGTGCTGATTGTACAGCGCCACCAAATGTGTTTGAAAATGTATGTGTAGTTAAATCTTACACTGAGTTCCAACTGTATTGATTATTTTGTTTTTTACCTCTTTACCAGCAGCATTAATGTTTTGTGAGTGTATTGGCTAGAGGATTTAGTTAAGTTTAATAAGATTTTTCCTGGCTTTCCTGTGAGCTTTTCTTGGATCTCTTATTAATGATTATTATTCACATCTTATTAAGAAAACGATATACTGTACTCTTATTACATGTGTTTTCTGTGGGGCTCACAACAACAGTCTGGCGTGGAAAGGCTTTAAGTTTAAGGCTAAGTGCTTTATAATTTATTGTAACACATGGGACTGTTTGCTTTATAGCATGCACATTTCACTTCATGAACTGAGAAAGAATGTTTTCTTTTAGCCAGCTCTCTACTTTTCAACAATATAAAAATATTTTTAATTAAACAGTTGTCCTTTTCAGAATTTGAATAGCTTTAAATGGTTTTCTTTGCTGTTGCAAAAAAAGAAAGAAAGAAAAATGGCATTCTTAGTTTCAAGCTTTGGGGTGTGCCATGCATAGGGCCAGAGCCATGTGGTGTTTTGACCTTTCGTACTGTCCTTCCTCTCTCCCCCCTCATAAGTGGCAGAGACAAAATGTGTTTGAAAATGAATTTCCCATGCCCTGCTTCCCTCACCTTTCAGTGAAGAGCAGAATAGCTGCCCTTTAACTAGTGATCTGCTGGACCCCAGAACTAAGAAGAAATCATTAATAATGTGAGTGGAAATTACCCCTCCCTGCCTGCTCACCCTACTTCGTAGAACACAAGTCCTTTCTTGTTTATTGAAATAACTGGTGTGTGTGGGGGGGAGGGGGGGAATCCTATTGTTTCTTACTTTCTTCTTAGGACCAGACTCTAGTAATAAGAGAGACATTTAACTTAAATTGAATTGCATCTATTATATTGAAGTCCAGTTTCTTCCAGAGTTATGGGGCTTTGAGTCTGTGTGGACAAGCAGGGATCCTGTACATTTTGCACAGAGGCTATGTCTGTCTTGCATGGGTGCATTCTATAATGCAAGGCTTGGTTACGAATTGAGATAATTAAGCAAATTCTCTGTGCTTTGGGCTTCTGCATTTCCATAGTCATCCTTCAGTGTCAGAAAAGTTTCGATTTTGGGTTGAGTTAGTGTGGGGATTTATGTTACTGTTAGGTGCATTCTAGTCGATTCCGACTCATAGTGACCGTCTGCACAGCAGAACGAAACACTGCCCAGTCCTAGGCCATTCTCACAATTGTTGTTATGTTTCAGCCCATTGTTGCTGCCACTGTGTCACTCTAGCTCATTGAGAGACTTCCTCTTTTTCGTTGACCCTCCACTTTACCAATCATGATGTCCTTTTCCAGAGACTGGGCCCTCCTGACAACATGTTCAAATTTCACTTTTCTGTTACTGTTCATCATAGTATCTTATCTCATCTCCTCTGAAGTGTTTGTACTGTTTATGGGAGAACTGGAACCATTGTGTGGCACTGTAGGATAAGCACTGAACCACAAGGTCAGTTTGAACCGAAAGGTCAGTGGTTCAAACTCACTAGCTGTACCTTGAAAACCCTATCCAGAGTCGCTATGAGTTGGAACTGACTCAACAGCACTTAACAATAACAAGGGGGAAATGAGGACTAGTTATTGGCTAATTTGCAGGTGCATTTTTCCCAGCTATTCAGTAGACACTGAGTGTGTAAATAGGTTTAAAAGAGACAAGGAAATCCAGCGGGATGATTACCCCACAACCTGCATACATGTCAGCACTTCTTTACCCTTCGAAACAAATGTTCGATGTTTTCTCTGCAAGGATTATTTGACTGGCATATATTCCTGTCGAAAGTATAGAGATTCATTAATGAAGGTGGAAATGGACATAATTAGGGGTCGGGATATATCACGAGAGAGATAAATTCATCCTGGTCTTATATTTGATTTTAGCATCATATAACAAAATAATTTTTTTGTCCTTAATGAAAATAAACAAAGATGCAGCTTGAAGAAAATCATGTTTTAAAGAAAAAGCAACACTTGGTCATTGTGAATTACGTCTGCAAAATTTAAGTTTTAGAATATGCTTAAGTGGAATGTGTCATTTTGCAGTAGAAAGGAATGAAGAACTTTGTGAAATGGTCTGTTTCCTTTCCACTCACCTGCACATGTAGACTTGGCATGAAATGTCAGCTGTATGAACTGGCCATATAGGTCATGAAGAATATTCTTGTTTTTCATCTGAATTCCAATTTACATAATATAATTTTAGCCTGTTTCTTTTTCTACTAATATATCACATGAATATCTCCCTTATGTAATTCATGGTTTTTTATAACAAAATGACCTTTCAAATTAAGTTTTATCATTACTACAAGTTTTTAATGCTAAAATGTTCCAAAATTATGAATAGTCTCTGTGTGTAAACTAGTATAAAAACTAGGTTCATGCACTATATTTGTGTCCTTGGTGAAGAAAATGGACTGGCATAAAATTTTGATTAGATTTTATTAGCAGGACTAACCTTTTTATTGAGCCCTTACTATATGCCAGGCATTGTGCTGCATTTTATTAGCACTCTAACCCAAGCAACTCAGAACTATTATTATTATCACTTTTATATAGAAAAGTTAAGATTCAAAAATGTAAATCATTTTAAAAGATTATTTAAATAGTTTACGTGAGTGGTAGAGCCTGAAATTATGTCGAGGTCTCTCTGGTTTTGAAGCTTTGCTCTTAATCACATCTCTGTGCTGCTCAAATACCATATTATTAGTCTAGTGTTTTGCTTTTATTTTTTTAAATTTCAGCAATAACTCCAAAAACAGTTACTAAGTGCCTACCATGTAACAGACTCTGCAAATTCATTCACGAGATCACAGAACTGGGTAATTATGATTTACCTTGGGCTTCCCTAGTCTTGGTTTAGATAATGAAAGTGGGATTTTCACCATTTGGCCCCTGAAGGAAAATTCTGATTCTGCCTGAGTTCTCCAGATTGTACCCTGTCCACCAGGTTTTCCTCCCGTAGTTCTGGTGCGCAGTGTAAATTCTTGGAAAATCTCTCTATTACTAACATTTCTATCTTTTAATTGTCACATAATCTTTTTGCAGATGTCATCCACCCTCAAGTTTGTAGTTTAAATGTTATACTTCCTCCTGTCCTCTTCAGGATTTTTGTGATGTCTTTGCTATACCTCCCAGGCTGCAGACACTGTAGGCTATTAGAAAATGGAAAACAGTGCAGACCTTGTCCATTATAATTTCATGCAGTCTGACGTAACCCAGCCCTCACTGTTGACTCCCAAGCACATTGCCTGCAGTAGAGCTTTTTGACTTGCTTCTCCACCTTTACTTTACACAACCCCCTTGATACATGGTCAGTGGTATAGATTGACTTATGTCTCCCCAAAATGTGTCAGCTTGGCTGGTCTTTGATTCTCGTATTATGTAATTATCTTCTGTTGTCTGATCTCATGTGATTTTCCTGTGTGCTATAAATCCTAAACCCTATGATGTTAATCTACCACTCATTTGTCAGTTTGTCATACCTTGATGGCTTGTGTATTGCTGTGATGCTAGAAGCTATTCCCCAGGTATTTTAAGTACCAGCAGGGTATCCCCATGGTGGACAGGTTTCGCTGAACTTCTAGTTTAAGACAGATTAGGCAAAGGAGGGGCAGACTACTTATGAGTGAAAACATTATGAATAGCGGTGGAATGCTGCCAGCACCAGACTATTGAGTATTGAAATGTGGTGAAGAGCACCAGGAGATTGTCAGATCTTGTGTCAACAGATGAGCGCCTCAGATTGGAAGGCTCTCCAGATATGACTGGGGAAGAGCTGTCTCCTCAAAGTAGAGTTGACTGTGATGACACAAATGGAGTAAAGCCTTTAGGACCTTCATTTGCTGATACGAGGCACAACTCAAAATGAGGAGATACAGCTGTAAATGTCCATTAATAATCAGCACATGACTATATGGTGTTTGAGTCTTGGGAAGTTGGAAATTGTTAAAAATTAAATGGGACACATAAAGATCAATATCCTAGGCATCAGTTAGCTGTAATGGACTAGTGTTGGCCATTTTGAATCTGACAATCATATGATCTACTATGCTGGGCATGACAAATTGAAGAGGATTGACATTGCGTTTTATCAAAAATAGCATTTCAAGATCTATCTTGAAATACAACACTGTCTGTAATAGGATAATATCCATGCACCTATAAGGAAGAATAACTAATACTACTATTATTCAAATTTACAAACCAAGCACTAAAGCCAATGATGATAACATTGAAGAATTCTTCCAGCTTCTTCAGTCTGAAATTGATCACGTATGCAATCAATATATATTGTTAATTACTGGTGATTGGAATGTACAGGTTGGAAACAAAGAGGAGGGATCAGTAGTTGAAAAGTATGGCCTTGGTGATAGAAATGATGCTGGAGATTGTATGATAGAAATTTGCAAGACCAATAACTTATTCATTGAAAATACCTTTTTTAAGAACATAAAAGACTACTAAACCTGTGGACCACACCGTATAGAATACACAGAAATCAAATGGACTATATCTGTGGGAAGAGTCTGTGGAAGAGCTCCATATCATCGGCCAAAACAAGGCCAGGGGCAGACTGTGGAACTGATCAATTGCTCATATACAAGTTCAGACTGAAGCTGAAGAAATTAAAACAAATCTACAAGAGCCAAAATAAGGCCTTGAACATATCCCACCTGAATTTAGAGAACAGATTTAACATATTAGACACTAAAGACGAAGACCAGAAGAGTTGTGAGATGACATAAAAAATATCATACAGAAAGAAAGCAAAAAGGTCATTAAGAAGACAAGAAAGAAGGAAAAGACCAAAATGGATGTCAGAAGAGACTCTGAAACTTACTCTCTAGCATAGAAATGGTAAAGCAAAGGAAAGAAATGAGAAAGTAAAAGAGCTAAGCAAAATATGATGAAATGTGCAAAGACTTGGAGTTAGAAAACCAAAAGGAAAGAAAGAACAAACTCAACATTAAGGGTTTAAAATCAGGAAAGGTGTGCACCATGGCTACATTCTTCCACTATACTTAATTAAATGCTAAGCAAATGATTCAAACAGCTAGATGATTTGAAGAAGAAAGTGGCATCAGCATTGGAGGAAGACTCATTAACGATTTTGTGATATACAGATGATACAGCCTGAAAGTGAAGTGGACTTAAAATACTTACTGATGAAGATTAAAGACCACAACCTTCAGTGTGGGTTGCACTTCAATGTAAACAAAAGAAAAATGCACACAACTGAATCAATAAATAACATCATGATAAATGGAGAAAAGGCTGAATTTGTCAAAGACTTCATTTTGCTTGCATCCACTACCAACACTCATGGAAGCAGCAGTCAGATGACATATTGCGTTAGGCAAATCTGCTGCACAAGGCCTCTTTAAATTGTTCAAGAACAAAGATATCAGTTTTGAGGATTAAGGTGTGCCTGACCCAAGCCCTGGCATTTTCAATAGCCTAATACGCATGTGAAAGTTGGATAATAAATAAGAAAGAACATAGACTTGATGCAGTTGTATTAAGGTGCTGGAGAAGAATATTGAAAAGTACCATGGACTGCCAGGAGAACAAACAAATCTGTGTTGTAAGAAGTACAACCAGAATGCTCTTTAGAAGCCAAGTTGGTAAGATTTCATCTCTCATATTTTGGACATATTATCAGGAGGAGCCAGTCCCTGGAGAAGGACATCATGCTTGGTGAAGTGGAGGGTCTATGAAAAGTGGAAGACCCCTAATGAGATGAATTGATACCTTGGCATCAGCAGTGCACTCTAGCGTAACAAAGATTATGAGGCTGGCACAGTATTACTGGGCAGTGTTTCGTTCTGTTGTGTATAGGGTCTCTGTGAGTCGGGACCGATTCAACGGTACCTGACAACAACAACATGATGTTAATAACAAAAATTAGAGGTCATTTGGTAATGAGTCAAGGTACTATTTACAGAATTAGGTTGTATGTTGAGTCCATCTCATTTGAGATATAAAAGAGATTAAGCAAGCCAGCAGAGATCAGAACCGAAGAAGAGCTAGGAGAGGAGCAGGCCCTTTGACCCCAGGAACCCTGCACTGGAACCTCCTAGAACCAAGAGATGTGCAGAGATAAAGCTTTCTCCTAGAACCAGCATTATGAATTCAGACTTTTAGGCTCCAAAACTGAGAAAATAAATTTGTTTGTTAAAACCACCTAAAGGCTCCAGGTGGTATGGAGTCCTGTTGTGAAACTGTATGATAAGCTCTGGACTGCTAACTGTTAGTGGTTCAAACTAACCAGCAGCTCCTGGGAAACCCTGTACAGGGTTGCTATGAATCAGAACCAGCTCGATGGTTCTGCTATGTGGTATGTCTGTTTTAGTGGCATTAGATAACAGAGTCAGTATTGCTTACTACTGTATAAAACAGCTGATGTTTGCCAGAGTATAGCATAGCTGTTCATGGTGTGGGGTCTGGAGTAGACTGACTGGGTTTGAATCCTGTCTGTACACTTATTAATTATGAGTTTGGACAATGCATGTAACCTCTCTGTCCTCAGTTCCTCTTCTAGAAAACCTAATTTTCCCTATCTTATAGGGTCATTTTAAGGAATTAAAAATATTTCAATATAAAGTGCTTAGGACAGTGGTTGACACATGTTGGGGTTAATTACCCTTGAATCAGCTCTGACTCACGAACAACAGAACAAAATGTTCTTCATGATCATCAGTTTGCTGGGCACATGTTGTTGTTAAGTACCATTAAGTCAGATCTGACCCACAGCGACCCTGCTAGGCACATACAGTCTCTTAAATCTTGATTGTTACTTGTACTATATTATTATACTTAGTGACCTTACTCTGTATGGTTTTTTTAATGGCCTGCTGTCTACTATTGTTCTGGCACATCCTAAAATCAGCCACCTCTTTGACAAACCTATCTCATTTCTTCTCCTAGTACAGATAATGTACTAGCAGTCCTTTCACTCTAGATCAATGAAGTTCTGTTACTCATCTTACATAGTGGTGGTTATGTGCCGTGGAGTTGGTTCTGACCCATAGCGACCCTGTACAGGGTTTCCGAGGCTGTAAATCTTTACGGGAGCAGAAAGCCTCATCTTTCTCCTGTGTAACAGCTGGTAGTTTCAAATTGCTGACCTTGCGGTTCACAGCCCGATTTGTAACCACTATGATACCAGAGTTCATCTACACCCTATAAGCCATTTGTACAGATATTTCTAAAACCTCACGAGAAAAGATCGATTAATTACTGAGACTGATCTAGAATTGCCCATCTACAATGCTATTAGGACTTCATTCTTAAATACTTCCCTAAATTTACTAACCTGAATTTTATTTAATGTTCTGCTCAAAATGTTACCCATGGCTGTCTAAAAGCAGTTGACTCTTTAGACAAAAGACTTCGATGATGATAAAAGTCTGAATAGTGCTCCATACCTCTTGAGACAGGATATTGGTTGGGAAGAGGTATGGTGGAGCCATTTTGGGTTGTTGGGAGATGTTCTCTGCCTTGATTTGGGTGGTGGGACATGTAAAACTTTACCCTGCTGTACCCTTAAATGTTGTGTCTTTCACTGAAAAGTTGGGTGAAATAGGAATGGTTTAAGAGAATAATGACATAAGAGATTTAAGAACCCTCCAGAAATCCTGAAACTTTTTTTTCATCTAGTTGGCCAGGCCATATTCACTTGGAAGGCAGAGACAATAATTCTATTAATTTTATATTCATGGATGGAGTGAGAAGGAGCAAAGATTTAAGAGCTGGCTCTCTTCCCAAGAGAATTTCTTGATAAACACAACTCTGTTCTGAGCTGCCACCTTGCTGTTTAAGCCTATTCTTGACTTATCAGCTGTCTTGTTATTGGCTATCTCATATTTCTTACCACAGTAAACACTCTGTGCATTAACAATACACGCCTTGCAGCAATGAACACCAAGATGTGAAGCAAGGATGCTGCTGGCTGTGTGTGATGGTTAAGTGTCAGTTTGTCTGGTCCATGATTCCAAGTGGTCGGCAGTCATGCAATGATGTTGTATGGAAGTTATGTAATGATGCAGCCATTTTGAGATCTGAAAGTGGTCATCTTCCATTTTCACATAACACTGAGTTTTGTATAACATTGGAACCTCACCATGTCAACAAGTGAAGAATGGGTGTACATGGTGTTTCCTTGATTTGAAGACAGTACCAAATGTTAGTACTGCTAATAAACAGAAAAATTAAGATGTGTTTCGATTTCAGAACCTAAAAAATGTATTTTGTGACAGGTTCAGATTTGTATACATATTTGCTTTTTCACCTGCATCTTCTGTCAGCCTCTCATCTTCATATTTTGGCACTTGACAGTAGGAGCTATATCTTAGTTTTTACTGCTCGAGTGCTTAGTGATTTGGAAGTTTTAGGGAGCCTGGAGGAGAGATGACAAAAGGAATTGACTTAACAATGCCGAGAAAATAAAAGGCTACCCTTGGGGAAAGTAGTAAGACATCTCTTCCTTTTCATTGCCAAAGATGATATGATAGAAGTAAGCCAAGATTATAGAAAGCTTTCAGTTTTCCATATAGAAGAGCCAGCTTTAAGGCCAGAAAGAAGGGATAAGTCAGATGTTTTGAACATTATGACATGAGAGAGCACTTGAAGTCTGCAATATGTACACTTTTTTCTTCCAAAATACCTCCTTCACCTATGACATAAATCAGGCTGTAGGAAACCCCAGGATGTTCAGTTAACTTAGAATTGAATGTGAATTTACTTTATAAGAAACATCTATGCACAAGGAAGTCATATTGCAGACTTGTTGTAACACTGCCCTTGGAGTTCATGCAATTGTCCTGTTATGAAGTTGTTTTGAATGAGCTGAAATACCTTTGGGATACTATGACAGGTGGAACTAACCCTGATAGACAACCTGATAGAACTCGGTGGACCTCTGACTTCCGCGTGGCCCCCATTCTTGAATGGGAACAGACCACAATTCTCAAAATCCAAGAAATTGAAGGCAACACCTTTCAGGAAGTGGGAGGCATAAAGTAGATCCCCATAATCCCATTATAGGTAATCCCCAATTTTTGACTAGGTTCCATTCTAATGACTCCATTGTAAGTAGGTTCTGATGTAAGTAGAATGCCTTTATTTTTCTTTTTCAATTTTCATTATTATTGCCTTTTATTAGTAGTATCATTATAAATCCAATCTGTATTTGCCTTTGAGGGTTGGAAACATTACATATAAATGTACAGGTTTATTTTAATACATGTGGTTCTGTAGGACCAGCACTGGGCTATGAAACACAAGGTCAGCTGTTCAAACCCAACAGCTGCTCCTCAGAAACTCTCTACAGGGTCACTGTGAGTCGGAACTGACTCAACAGTACTTAACAACAACACATATATTTTAAAAACACACAAAACATAAAACTTGACTGTGAAGATGAGAGAGAGTTGGATGATGCTGACGTTTTGTCTGTTGTGGTAATAACTCCATTTGTAGGCTGTTCTGAGACCCTGGGAATGGAGGTGGCATTTCTGGTGAGAAACTGAGTGAGAGTTGTCTGTACGGTCCTTTTCTTTCTTTCTTCATATATTCTGTGGTAACATCTGTTTCCCAAATCAATTTTAGCAAAAGGATCAGCATTTCAGTCCATGTTTTCAAGCAATGGAAGCCCTTGATTCCATTTAGAAAAAGACTCCTGCTGATCCTTTCACTGTAAAATTTCCTGACAGTTTCTGTCTTTCTTCTTACTCATTATTTCTTTCTTCTCCATCATTTCTTTTCCTCTTCAAAATCCATTAGGTGCGGATCTTTCAGTTCCCCTTCTTCATGATCTGTGAGCCTTTTCACAGCAATATCAAATGTCAACATTCTTGCCATATGGGTAATTTTTCCACTGATCTCTTCCATTATATTATTCTGGTCAAATGCTTGGAACATGTTCACATAACTCAGCAATTTTTTTCCATATCCCCTGCAAGCATTTTCCTGTAATTTCCTCCTGTTATGTGCCGTGGAGTCGGTTCCGACTCATAGCGACCCTGCACAGGGTTTCCGAGGCTGTTAATCTTTACGGGAGCAGAACGCCTCATCTTTCTCCCGCGGAGCAGCTGGTAGTTTCAAATTGCTGACCTTGAGGTTCGTAGCCTGATTCATAACCACTATGCTAGGAAGGTGTATTAACATTAAGATGTACACAAAAAAAGATGGCTGTAAGTGCACTTCACCATAACTTTCATATGTTTTAAGTTGGGGACTACCTATATTTTCCCAGCTCAATTTTCCTAAATCTTGCTAATAAAATGGGTACCAATTACGAAGTTTTTGTTACCACTTTTGTAAGGACCAGTCAGCCTCAATCTGTATTCATCCCCATTGATAATTAAGCCCCAGTGAGCAACTGTTAACTAGGACACCAAACCACATTTGGATGGTTCAGCTGAACCCTGGGATTTCAGGCCTTGGCTGCTCAGGCGTGCCATGATCAGCACAATACTAGGATGCCAGGTATTTTATGCAAACACTTTTTGGGCTTCCATTTCCCCTTTAAAGCAGGGTTTTACAGAAGATGATAATTGAAACATTGCAAAATAATAGGGCAAGATTAGATGATTCAATAAACGTACTTAGGGAAATTAGCCTAACTGTTTGGGGCAAAAAAATGAAGATCAATCATACCAAACAACAAAATAAATTCAAATCGATCAAAACATCAAATATTAAAAAATAAAAGTGTAGATAAGCTTACTCTGGGTTTGTGCGGAGGGGTGGGGGGGGACGTCCTGTGGGTTAATGCTCTGGACTGCAAAGTTGGTTTGAAGCTCACCAGATGCTCACCAGAAACAGGATATAACTTTGCTATGGGGCGGAACTGACTTGACGACACTTAACAACAACATACATACATATATGTATATATATGGCTCCTGGTGTGGTCCTGTAGGATCAGCACTGGACTTTGAACCACAAAGTCAGCAATTCAAACAACACAATATGTGTGTGTGTATAAATATAAAGATAGATAGAGAGAGAGGTATAATATCTAACTAACATTTGAATCAAGGATGACTTTTGATCTATAAACTATAAACTGTAAAAGTAGTAATAGAGAAATTACAACTATGAAAACTGTAAAATCATGTCCAAAGAAATCATGGTAAAAAATATACCACAAACTAGAAGAAATATTTGCCCAAAATAGGTGATAATAATAGAAAAATTACAGCTATTGAAAACTTTGAAATCATGTCCAAAGAAATCAGGTTAGAAGACATACCACAAATTAGAAAAGAAGTTTGCCAAAAATAGGTGATTGCTTATTTTCCAATTACCAGGGCACTACCAAACTCAATCCGTGACTTCTTGACCGTGGCTTATACCTTTACTATATAATTATGATCAAAAGTAACATTTTCAGACTATTTTTATACATGTAAGCAGGAAATTTCAGTCATGGTATGACACTGTACTGCTAACCACAAGGTCGGCAGCTCAAACCCACCAGCTGCTCCTCGGAAATCTTAACAGGGTCGCTATGGGTCAGAACTGACTTGACACTTGACAACAACAAAGCAGGAGATTTAAGTAAATGAACAGAGCAATACGATTTACCTGCAGTGCGGGAGGATCAAGTGAATGAGACTGGACATGTCACAGTAAGACGTGCAGTTTGTGCGTGGGCACGCTATGCCACAGCTATGTAATTTCATCAGTTCCACACATTTTATGGAGTCCTGGTGTGGTGCTGTGGGTTAATGCACCAGACTGCAAAACCATTTGAACTGCAAGGTCAGCAGTTCAAGTTCACCAGCTGTTCCTAGGAAACCCTATACAGGGTCGCTATGGGTCAGAACTGACTCAACAGTACTTAACAACAACACTTTTTATGTATAGGCACATTTTGACATGGATGTGTTATTTCCAGAAAATCAGAACAATGGAGTATCCGTTTAAAAAAGTTTATGAGCTAGCTACTCAAGTAAAGATCCTGCATTATTTTTCAAAGCATTTTTGAAAAAAACCAAACTAGTTCTTACCTATCTTGTGAAGGAGCCCTGGGAGCATAGTGGGTTACTACTTGGCCACTCTGTGAGACAGATGAGGCTTTTTGCTCCTGTAAAGGTTTACGGCCTCTGAAAACCTCTATAGGGTCACATGAGTCAGAACCGACTGCATAGCTCACCACCACCAGCAGCAGCCCCCTACCTCATGAAGGAATCCTTTTTGACTATTCACATGAAAAATTTGAACATAGAATTTTAGTTAAGAGAACCCAGATACCAAGTTTTACCATAGCAGAATGTTGAAATACTTCCCAAGAGGCTCAAATCTGTGGTAGTTTGATCTGAAGTTTACAGTATTTCACAGCAAGAAAGGATCTTAGAAAAACTTTAATCCAACTCTCTTTATTTTGCAGAAGAGAAAATTGAGGCTAGAGAACTTGAAAAATAAGGGTGGTGGTGTGCCGTGGAATTAGTTCCAACTCATAATGACCCTGTACAGGGTTTCTGAGGGTCTGAATCCTTATGGGAACAGAAAGCCTCATCGTTCTCCCATGGAATGGCTGGTAGTTTCGTACTACTGATCTTGAGGTTCGCAGCCTGACTTGTAATCACTACGCTACCGGAGCTCCTTAAAAAATAAAGGTAGCACTCAGTAAAAGATCTTCGGACTTCATGTTATGAACTTTTAAACACATTATGCTTAGAATAAAGTCCTTAAGCATTCCCATATAGTATTGAAGTATTGTTGATGTATGAGGGGCTTGAAAAGTTTGTGAAAAAAATCAAATTAAAAGATAATGGAACTTTTCCATGAACTTTTTTTTGAATCCTCTTAGTCTCGTTTCTCTAGAGAAGCAAATACAATAAAGCGCATATGTGAAGTTTGTATCAAGGAAATGGCTCACACAGTTGTATAGATGAGCAAGTCCTAAGTCTTTGGATCAGATGAACCAAAATTTGTAGGTCAGGTAGATAAGATGACAGGCTGCTGAGGACTCCCAGGTCCAGCAGGCCAATGACTCAGGTGTGGATAATTAGTCAAATGCAGGATCCGGACCCAGCAGAAAACAAGCAAACCATGCCCGAGTATCCAATGTGTTGGAAACCGGCCACAGCCCCAAGGAAATTTCCTTTCAATTGATTGAGTGCTCACAGCAGACCTTATCATAAGGGTTGATTGCATTAAATTAAATCTCATCATAGGAGATAATGATGTTATTAACTGCCAAACCACTGAGAATCCTGTCGATACAAAACATTAACTATCACAGCCTCCTTTGTATATACCGTTTTTCCACAAATAATGCACCCACATAAATAACCTTCATTCACATATAACATGCAGAAATGACAAAATTAAGTTTTTAAAGTTCTGGAATAGTAAGTGCATCCATGCATACCACACATGTCTCATATTTCCAGGCATGAATTTTGGCCTCATTCACCCTCATTCCATAGTCCAAAATGTTACTCTTGGTCATATTTGTGTAATAAAGGTGTATACCATGGTCAAGAAGTCAAGGATCAAGTTTGGTAGTCTTTGTTCTCTAGTGCTGCTATAACAGAAATACCACAAGTGGATGGGTTCAACCAGTGTATTCCCTCACACTTCAGGAGGGCTAGAAGTTTGAAGTCAGGGCACCAACTCTAGGGAGAGGCCTGCTCTCTCTGTTGGCTCTTGTTTCCTTTCAGCATCTGTGAGCCCAACATTCCTGGGAGATCTTTGTCTTGAAGATCTCCATCAGTCTTTCCCTGGAATAGCTCAGTGCAGGGAAACCATGGTCCATAGAATATTCCATTCCTAGCTCTCTTTCTTGGTGGTAGTAGGTCTCTGCTTCTCTCTCTCTCCTTTTGTCTCTTGTAAGATAAAAAGAGATGCAGACCCCAAAAAAATAAAAACAGGGATATTTCCTTTACATCAGAGCTGGGCTGTGACCTAAGGCAGGGTGTTGCACCTTTATCCCCTTACAATTGATTGGTCGGTCAAATCACATCACATCATGGAGGATGATTGCTGGCAGATTGTATCATTGCATAACACCAAACGCCCGTCAAGTTGACACATATTTGGGGCACACAATTCAATCCAGGACAGCCTGTAATAGGGAAATAAACCATTGAAACTGTGTTTGGGGTTCTATTAACTTCAGTTGATAATCCTGTCGATGTTGTTTTTGAGTCAGCAGTTGGAACCTGGAACCTACCGAGGCTTGTCCATAAACCACATGCTGTCAATTGGAAGCATAAATAAAGTAAAGCCGGCTTTGGCATAAGTGGCATCAAGGGTAGTTATCAATAAGAATCTTGATTCAATTTGCATTGTAAGTATTGTAGTCTTCTTCCAATTCTGGCTTTTAGTTGGAGATGTCAATAAAGCAAATCTAATAAAGGATCACTCTTGACTCATCAGTTGAATGCTAAAACCTTACTGGATCATCTTTACTGAAGCCATTAAGCTATGTTGTTGTTAAGTGCTGTCAAGTTGATTCCGACCCATAGCGACCCTGTACAGGGTTTCCAAGGCTGTAAATCTTTATGGGAGCAGAAAGCCTCATCTTTCTCCCGCGGAACAGCTGGTAGTTTCTAAATGCTGACCTTGCGGTTCGCAACCCGACCCGATTAGTAATTACTATGCTACCAGAGCTCCTTAGATCTGCTTATTTCATAGTCAGTGTCATTGATCAATGATCGTGAATTACCTTAGTATAAGTTTCCAAGCATATATAAAAAGACTCTTGAGGTACCACATTTAAATTTTGCTATCCTTTGATTGGATGAGGAGCTCTGGTAGTGTAGTGGTTACGAATCGGGCTGCGAACCTTAAGGTCAGCGGTTCGAAACTACCAGCCGCTCCGTGGGAGAAAAATGAGGCTTTCTACTCCCGCAAAGATTTACACCCTCGGAAACCCTGTACAGGGTCGCTATGGGTTGGAACCGACTCGACGGCACTTAACAACAACAACATCCTTTGACTGGAGCCAAGTAGTATCAATTGCACACATTTTTTCAGTATATAAATCTTAGAACCCTTCAGTACCATGTTGTTGTTGTTATTAAGTTCCATTGAATTGGTTTCAACTAATAGTGACCCTGTATAGGGTTTCCGAGGAGTGGTTGGTGAGTTTGAACCACCAACCTTGCATTTCAAGACCACTCTGCAGTCTAGCGCATTAACCCACAGCACCACACAAGGACACCTTCAGTATCATATCAGGAATTAAACACAAGTCCTACTATCAACCTCCAATGGAAAGCTGTTTTGAGGGTGAAAGATAAAAGCATCAGAGCAGAAGTCAGTCCAAGGTTATAGAGTTTTTCATTAGCGAATGGAGAAAGGTAAACAAGGAGCTAGAGAAAATGAATCCATGAAAATGCACAGCAATGGCATGAGTTGAAGAATAACTTTGAAAATGGGTTATTTCTAAGAAGGAACAAAATCAAGTTGTCTCTACAGTCACAATTCAGATCAAACTGAAGCTTCTGGCAAATGAAAGAAATCCCAGGTTTTAAGGCGTGTACCACCTTGACTTCCAAATTAAGAAAAAAGGAATTGCCTTTCCAAGAGAACAAAACCACTGCAGGCCAGCAACTTCCAGATGACTAGAGCAAAAGATGATCAACTTCCACGAATTCATTACTAAAGAAATCTTTTGCGTTCCTTATCTCTGCAATTGCTGCTGTTGTTAAATGCCATTGAGCTAGTTCTGACTCATAGTGGGTTTTCGAGGCTGTAAAGTCTTTGTATGAACAGAAAGCCTGATCTTTTTCCTGTGGAGCAGCTGCTGGGCTTGTGGTTTGCAGTCCAGTGCTTATTCTACAGAATTACTGTACTTTTATCTCTGCAATGGCTGTAGTTAATACAGAAGTGGTTCTGATGTCTTTTGACATTCTAGCCTCCAGAAATGTTATGTTTCAGGTACAAAAAATAGTAGCTATTACAACTGGCCACAAAAGGGCTTGTTTCACTGTAGTCCTTGGATGCACTGGGAGTGAGGTGAAATTAAAACCAATGGAGATTTTCCAGAGTTACCATGCCCCACCGAAAATTTGCCCACCGGTGTAGTTGTACATTGTAATAAGGGATGGATATTAAGAAAGGGGTGGTGGTGGTGATGATGGTGGCATGCTGTGGAGTTGATTCTTAGTGGCCCTGTAAGTCTTCACAGGAGCACAAAGCCTCATCTTTCTCCCATGGAGCTACAGGTAGACTCGAACTACTGACCTTGCAGTTAGCAGCCCAGCTCATAATCTACAATGCTATCAGGGCTCTTTATAAAGAAAGTTGTTGTGTACCATCATGTTAATTCTGACTTATATCAACCTTATATAGAGTGTTTAAGGAGAGTGACTGGTGGGTTTGAACCACCGACCTTATGGCTAATAGTCCTTATAGGTTCTTATGCTATAGTGAAGTACCAGGACTCCTGTTAAGAAAGTATGGGTAGATAAATGCCATTGGGTCAGACAGAAGATTCTTTTCAAAGGAGTCTTGACTAATTTAAAACACTATGGCTGCTCCCAAAGAAAAAAAGGCTAAAAATTAATTCAACTGGTGCCCATATAGGAGTCATACCTGGTGGTCTTCCCTGCAGACTGCGCTGCTACATACAGTGGTCCGTCATCTGTTCAGGACTTTTGTCAGAAGAGAGTGGGATGAACGGATACAGCCTGGGATACACTGAGTTCACACCATCAAGATGACTGAAGCGGATGACGTTTACACAAGTCTGCCAGGCTTCTCCTTGGGGTTAAGTATCCTCCAGAAACCATCTGTAACAGCTTCAGAAAGACTGGGAGATGTGCCAGCTGCTATCAATGATGAAGATGAAAATACCAAAGACGGTGATAATGATGACATTAGTTTAGAAGTCATTGCAGGTGTGTTTCTGCAGGCAGCTCTGAGAGATTTCAGTGATGATAGTGGTAAGAGATCGGACTTTGAAGGCTTCCAGGAGTTGGATAAATAAACAAAAAAACGATGTGTTTTTAGACGAAAACACAATTTCTTCTGGTGATTTTTATTTGTTGATCTCAAAGATACTGATTATCAAAAATTATATTTCAGTTTAAGATTTACAGAAGCAATCATATACAAACAGCATCTGGTTCTTGAAGCTTTTGGCCTAGTATCGTTTCTTACTTAATGATTTCTAGCTCTTTGTGCATTCATACTGTTTGGTATCAGTATGGTGTCTTATTTTCATCATGAGCTTATTCAGTTCACTGGTTGCCATTGGTTTAGAAAAATACCTGCCTTGCATGAAGTTTCTGTGAGATCAGCTTTATCCAAGTAACATTCTTTTGTACAGTAAAAACTTGAAATTGAAGGTGGCAACATTTAAGAAATACTGGTATAGCTTGCAGGGTTGCATAGTTTATAAAGATACAGTTGTTGTTAAGGGCCGTTGAGTCTATTTTGACCCAAAGCAACCCTGTAAAGGGTTTCTGAGGAGTGGCTAGTGAGCTTGAACCACTGACTTTGCAGTTCAGTGCATTAACCCATGGTGCCAGACCAGGACTCCTGGTAAAGATGAGGGGCTTCAAAAGGTCATGAAAAAATTACATTATCTTTTAATCCCATTTTTTCATGAACTTTTTAAGTCCTCTTGTCTAAACATATAATGAATGTGTGTTTTATGTGTAAAAATACAGCAGTGGGCTTAGAAGTTGCAAACAGAATCTACAGCGTTGTGCATCGAGGTTAGCCTAACTGTTGAAATACTGGAGTCTAACAAGGTTATCATTGCATCTTAAGAACATGTAGTTTCTTAGGATGTTTCCCTCCTTTTTCTCCAGAAAACTGTCTTGTCTTCAGTCTAATTGGTTTACTATTGTTGTTGTTGTTATGTGCCATGGAGTCGGTTCCAACTCATAGCGACCCTGTACGAGGGTTTCCGAGGCTGTAAATCTTTACGGGAGCAGAAAGCCTCATCTTTCTCCCGCGGAATAGCTGGTAGTTTCGAACTGCTGACCTTGCGGTTCGCAGCCCGATTCGTAACCACTACAGTTAATTTTTTTTTAATCATACTTTTGACTGAGGAGAAAATCCTTTTTATAATCAGTATTATTTTTATAGACACTGGGTGGCTTCGAATTTTACTTTAGCTTTCATTTTTGCAAACGTTTGACAGTTGAATTACATAAATTTAATTTTTAAGCTCAAGGGTAGCCATGAGAAAGTATAGTTATGGAAGAAAGATTGATGTCATTATATTTTTTTGTTCTTAAAAGCATAACTAAAGAATGTATATAGAAATTTAAGGGAATAGCCTATCAGAAAAATGAAGATATCACAACAGCTGCAAGGTATTGGTTACACTGTTGGAATTCATTTTGCATTTTGATACAGTGGATTTTTATTATGGGGTTGTTGGTTTTTAAATCCCCCCCCCCCAGGTGTTTTTTGGTTGGTTTTTTTTTTTTTTTTTTTGCTAGCAGGCATGACTAATAACCTTTTTTTTTTTTTTTTTCCTAATAACCTTTTAAACTCAAACTTGGATAATATTGGGTAATTTTGTAGGGGCAAAGGAATCCAAAATATGTGGGGAATGAATTTAAGAAAAATTAAGCAATCTTTGTTGTAATTTGGAGCACAGGTAATACTTGTGAAATTGAACAAAACGTAGACATAATATACTAAAAATATTGGAAATGAAGATATTGGTTCAGTTTGTACAGTAGGGGTGTTATGTGCACATGTGCCATTTGTTCTTCAATAATAAGCTTTTTCCTCCTTAGCTTTTGCAAACAGCATCTGATAATCCGCATGCATCAGTGTATGCCTTTTCTTTGTTATTTTCTTTTTGGTATGGCTCCAGAATCAGCAACTAAAGTGAGGAAATTTACATTCTAGAGCTTTCACTCTGCCATTGAGTTGCATTGTGATCTTGGACCTTTCCCCCTTTGTTATGTGAAGGAATTAGATGGGATGACTTTTAAGATCCCTTGCAGTTTGAATAATCTCTTGTTTTAATTAGGCTTGTGGATATGATGCCATTAATTTTTGTGATACTGAGCTAGTTGCAAGTTCCCTTTTAATCTTGTAAAGCAGATCATAAACATACAGTGGTTTTATGAATAAAAGGCATTGTGCTGAAATCTGCATCGTTCTTTGGCTTTCTTAACTGATGCCTGAATGCTCTTTTCCAGATGGTGTAGCAGTAGTATCAGCAGCATTAATCATACTAACAATAATAGTAATAATAGCACCCTTAATCCTTGGATAATACTTGATAGGTTACAGAGAGCTGCCACCTATACTAGTTCATTTGTAACTCTTACTATGTAGCACTGTAAATTACTGTGCTGGCCAGTAAAGTTGGTTTGAACCATAAGGTGTAGGCTGTTCAAGCTCACCAGCCGCTCCTAGGAAATCCTATACAGGGTCTCTGTGAGTCAGAACCTACTCAACAGCACAACAACATCCTGTCTTACAAATCTTGAGAAATTAAGACATCTTCAAGAACATTCAACTAATGAGTTCCAGAGGGCAGATTTTACCTCACATCTTTTGATTATTAATTTCACTAGGCGTTTAGAGATGAAATACTTCATCCTCAAAATATTTGTTTGATAAGTACTAAACTGATTCTTTAACATAATAAAGTGCTTAGTACTTAAGTGCCGTAGAGTCAGTTCCAACTCATAGCAATCCTGTGTAGGGTTTCCAAGGAGTAGCTGGTGAGCTTGAACTGCCCAACCTTGTGGTTCAAATAGACCTTGCAGTAGAGCTTATGAACCCGCAGCACCAAACCAGGACTGTTGTTGTTAAGTGCTGTTGAGTCGGTTCCGACTCATAGCGACCCTGTACAGGGTTTCCGAGGCTGTAAATCTTTAATGGAGCAGAAAGCCTCATCTGTCTCCCATGGAGCGGCTGGTAGTTTCGAACTGCTGACCTTGTGGTTCACAGCCCGATTTGTAACCACTACGTTACCAGAGGTCCTTAACCCAGGACTGTTGTTGTTGTTGTTGTTAAGTGCTGTGCCGTCAAGTCGGTTTCGACCCATAGCGACCCTGAACAGGGTTTCCGAGGCTGTAAATCTTTACGGGAGCAGAACGCCTCATCTTTCTTCCGCGGAGCAGCTGGTAGTTTTGAACTGCGGACCTTGCGGTTCGCAGCCCTATTCGTAACCACTACCAGAGCTCCTTTAACCCAGGACTAGTACTCTTTAAATGTTAGTTCTCCTCCAACAACGTTTCCTGCCCTCCTAGTTTGTTTGTATTTTGTGTTATCAGTTGTGTCTCTGTTCATTTATATATAGCATTCCAGACATCACGATGACCCACACTTTTGAGTCAGTATCTCTTGAACTTTCAGGAACTGTATTATGCAAATTGTTGCTAAAGTGCCATTGAGTTGGTTCCAACTAATAGCAACCAACAATACAGGGTTTCCAAGGAGCAGTGGGTGAGTTCAAACGCTAACCTCGTGGTTCAAACTGACCTTGCGGTCCCGTGTTTATCCTACAGCACCACACCAGGACTCCGTTATGCAAGTAGTTGTGGTTATTCTTAACCTTCAAATCACTTGACACAGACCATAAACATTTAGCTCTGGTGCATAAAAGATGAATTAGAGGCCAACCTTAGCTTGTCTGCAGGTATCTGTTTCATCTTTATGATAGAACCAAGAATACCAGTGATGATTCATGGAAATACTTAATGATAAAGACTAGCTTTGTTTTTGTTGGAAACCTTTTAAAGAATGCTCAGCAAAGTGTGGATTCTTTACTTTCAGATATTTTCTTCCTAACATACCAACACTGAACTGAAGTATTGCTTTCAGAATACCCTTTTACCAAAAGGTAATAATATGGTCCAATTCAATGCAACCCAATATTGGGATTACCTTGTGCTGCTTTAAGCACTTTCTTGCTTAAATTTGCCTACTACCTGTAAAGCTGAAAGCATCTCTCCTACACAGCAGTTTAGTTGTTCAGAAATACACAAAGGTATTTTTCCCACTGCTTTGATTTTTCTGAATACAAGAAAGAGCTATTAGAATTTTGTGAAATCCGATACTGTCCTTTGTAACTGGTGATATTAATCCTGCAGCTGTGTGCTGAATAGAGCTCTCTGGAGTGATGGTAGGTTTTCATGCTTTAGCATTCCCATTTCCCTCATCCTAAAATCTCCCCCTCTCTCCCCAAACATTAGTATAGGAGAGGGAAAAGATGAGGAAAACAGAGACTTAACACACATGGAGACCATTTGTAGCTTTGCAACATATTTTTCTGTTTTTGTGTGTGTGTGAAAAATGTTCCCTCCCATTCTTTGCCTCCCCCCCTCCCCTTCTATTACCTTTAAAATGTTACTCTGTCTCTGTATCTGCTAAGCCCCCATTGTCTTGATGACCCTGCTCAGTACCTCTTACCCTTCCTCCTTCTGAGAACTTTACAGTCCTCTTAGCTGTGCCCTAACGGGATCTGAGCATACACACCACAGTTCACTTGTCAGCAGAAGCCTGGAGCCAAGCTTCTCAACTACCAGAACACTTCTGAAGTGTCAGAACATTTATTACCAAAACCCTCATTAAAACACCCACCAGAGTCCCCACCTAAGATTATTTTATTTATTTTTGCTTTAAACATGTGGTAATGAAGAGTGAATGAACCCTAAAAAAGATAGGTTCTCTCTGTAATAGAATAGAGGTGGTTGTTTTTAGCTGGCATCAAGTGAATTTGAACTCATAGCAGCCCCACGTAGCAGAGTAGAACTGCTCTGTCCAGTTGTCTAGTTTACAGCTCTTGTGAGTTCAAACCATCACCAATCTTTAGGTCGTTTTGGCACACTTAACCACTGCGCCACCAGGGCACCTTGTTATAGAGGTCAGGGTTTGGGGTTTTTAAAAAATATTTTTATTGTGATGGTTAAGTACCGTCAAGCCAGTTCCAATTTATAGCTAATCTGTATTGCAACTCTGAGGAGTGGTTGGTGGGTTTGAACCAACAGCCTTGCAGTTAGCAGAGCCATGCTTAATTTGTTTGGAAATTGAGGTGAAAAATCATCTTTATTTTTAGATAGATGTTGAAAGTAGCAAGTCTAAAGGATTTTTATAAATGGAGGAAGACTACATTTGATCTATGAACATGTAGAATGGATTCCTTCGTTTGCCTCTTTACTCACATAGTTTCTGGTAAGAGATTGTAAAGGCAGAATGGAAGATTCTGCAGCACCATGTAAACCAAACAGTTTTCATGTGTTACCTGTAGTTGTGGTTTGAGTGTTTCAGACATCTGTTTGTCATGTCTGTTAGTATAGACACTTCAAAGGGATCAAATGTTTTCCCAAGAGGTATCTTGTGGTAACCCCAATTTTTCTTTTTCAACTAGTGTCTACAATCTCTACTTATTGTCTCAAATTGAACATAAAATGAAACCCTTACTCAAGTGGAAAGAATGTGATGAATCCTATAGTTGTTTCTGTCTCTAGGGAGTAAACTAGTTAGTGATCCATAGATTTTGCAGTTAAAAGAAAGTTAGTGGGGCTGTGTAGGAGGAATGAAAGTATTTCCATTTGTTATCACCCAAAATATACATAATAAAATATCGCTGCTTTGTAACTGCATAATATGGTCTTTTCCAGAATTGTGGCTCTAGGGAACATTTTAGGCCTGAAGATAACAAAATCTATTAACTTTTCATGGAAATTCAAGAAGTACTTTTAAGACTGTACAACAGGAAAGCTGGGAGTGAAAAATGATGCTTTTGTGCACAAGTTAAGTACTTTGCTTCCCTGTTCAGTTTCTTATTCCCTCTCAGAAAATAAGTTTCCTCTCATAGCTTATTAAAAAAGTACAGCACATTCTTTAAAAATCAATCTAAATGATTGTGGTAATGGCTGTACAACTCTGTGTATGTTCTGAAAACCATTGAAATGTATATTTTAGGTAGATGAATTGTATAGTGGATGAGTTAGAGCTCTAAAACTGGTCATTGAAAAATCAATATATCATTGTATTTGAAAACATTATATTTTACAGTAGATGTTACCAAAAATACTAAGTGTACTTCATGCTGCTTCAGTAGTGAATATTTTTAATGAAAGACACAGAGAGAGGCAGAGGGAACAGAAAAGAACAAAAAGCTAAACTTACCTATGTTGATATTTCTGTTCCTAGCTTCTTTTTTTATCCCTTGGCTACTGAATTCATCAAAGCTGTTGAGACTGATAAAGTCATAAAAGATCCTAATTCATTAATCTAAAAAACATAATTCTGACATCCACAAAGAACCATACATTTTATGAGACTACAGGCATATGGGAAAAAAAGATATGGATCTTGTTTTGTGTCTTTTATGTCTTTTGGTCTTCTTTGGGGGAGGGGGTCCTCAAAATAAATGATCTTTACCATAGATTTTTAAATGCATATTTTTTTTGGTGTTCTTAGTTAATGCCGTGAATGTTTGGTTTCATAAACCAAAAACCAAACCAACTGCCATCGAGTGATTCTGACTCACTGTGACCTTGTATAGGATTTCTGAGACTGTAAACCTTTCCAGGAGCAGAAATCCTCATCTTTCTCCTTTGGAGTATCTTGTGTGTTTGAACTGCTGGCTTCATGGTTAACAGTCCAGTGCTATACCACCACCAGGCCTCCTTGTTCGGTCTCATACTTGCTCTTAAATGAAGGAGTTCTCCTATGTTGGTCTTACTGGAAACTCTATTCCACATCTCCACAAAGAAAATATAATTCTTGTATGAAAGGTTATTACTTGGTGATTATCCCTGAGTTTTCCTCCTTGGTTTTAAACATAGACACATACACAGGACAGAGAGCAGCAGACATTAGGCATCCAGAGACTCTGCTGCAAACATCCTCCTTGCCCAAAGACAACTGAGGCCCAACTCCAGATTGGGGCCTGGAACGGAATACATGCTTCAAGATTCTTTCTGGTCCTTGCAGTCTGTGAGGATGTTCTACCTCCTGGATTTTGATGTTTTAACTGACTTAAATCCCTAATGAAGACATGTAAATAAAGTGTGGTTTTAGCACATGTTACATCTTTCATGTGAAAAGAGTTCTAGACTGTACACGGCATGGGGAAGAGGTGCTTGGATTTATTAACCAATAGATGTTGAAACTGATTGCGATGTTAAAAATGGAAAGGCGGAAGAACAACTGCTATCCTGAAGAGGAAATGGACTATTCCTTATACAAGAAGGTCCTGGTGTCCTATTTAAAATAAAATATGTTGAAGAATACTTGATAAGTACAGAAGCAGCTGAGATTAGAGATTTAGGTGTGTGGATTTCTATTGTGAGACTGGTGAATGAATTTTGTAGCTATAGAACTCAGAGAATGTTGCACAGTACGGTTGTGATAACATAAGGAGAGTATGATACCAAGTCTGGGAAGATGCTGCTTCCTGACTAGCCACACTCTCCTCATCTACCTGGTCTACAAGATGGCCAGCAGTCATTGCTAAACCAAGTGTGTTAAAGAAAACTCTCCAAGAGATTTTCTTTTTTAAAACTTCTGTGATTCTTCCATGGAGAGATAAGAAAAAATGTTAAACACATATCTAAAGCCGTTGTACATGTTTTGGTACTTTGTTTTTTATTCTTTTTCCTTTGCTTTTTTTATTTTTTATTTACAGACCATCCAGGCCTTTCAAGTTACCAAAAAGGTAAAGTGATCTTGGTCATCTTGTTAAATAATAAACTTACCTGCATGCTATTTCCTTTCTAATATTTTTCTCACACTTTGCTGATGTTTCCAGCTTTCTCCTTCTAATTTTTTGTGAAGGAAAAATAAATTCCTTAGAGTTGGCTGCTTAAGAAATGCTCTTTCTAAAAGTGATTTTTAATCTCAAGGTAGATTTTGAGCTTTTATATTTTATTTGTATTTAATCATTTATATTTGGTTAAGTGCTTTGCATTCCTTCTTATAATAGATTGGCTTATCAGTGTCTTACACATACATACAAGGGCACATCAAAAAGTATTGCTACAGAATCAAAGAAACCTTTATTAAACAAAAAATATCCAAATGTGGGGATACTGTTTCTCAGCATATCCTTCATATAGGTCTATGCACCGATAAAGGCAGTGTTTCCATCTCTAACCCTTCCCCAAAGAATTCTGTGCTCTTCAATTATCCACACATCAAAATGGCAGTTGTAGTCTCCTCTTGGGACTCAAATCGTGTTCTTTGAATTTTGGAAACAAAAAAGAAGAATTTAGAGGAAAGATTAGAGCTGTAGCTCGGATGGGATGGTGGTTGGTGGTTATGTGCTGTGGAGTGGGTTTCAACTCATAGTGACCCTGTATGGGGTTTTCAAGGCTGTAAATCTTTACGGGAGCAGAAAGCCTCATCTTTCTCCCATGGAACAACTGGTAGTTTCGAACTGTACAAGCCCAACTTGTAACCACTACACACCTTGGATGTGGTAGTTTCCCAACAAAGCTCTCCTAGTGCAGCCTTTGCAACCCTTGAAGAATGAGCAGGTACATTGTCATGACGGAAAATAAATCTTTATTGCAATATTCCTGGCCTTTTTCTCACCAGTGCTCGTTGTTGTTGTTAAGTGCCGTGGAGTCGGTTCCAACTCATAGTAACCCTGCACAGGGTTTCCGAGGCTGTAAATCTTTACGGTAACAGATCACCTCATTTTCTCCCGCTGTTAGTTTCGAACTGCTAATCTGAAGGTTGGCAGCCTGACTCATAACCTCTATGCTACCACGGCACCCGTGCAGTTGTCAATTTTCTTAAAACCTCTTCCTAATAAGCTCCTGCATCATCCTGTGTCCTTTGAGAAAATCAATCAAGATTGCTCCTTTGGAATCCCAAAACCAGTTACCATAATCATCTGGGTTGCTCTCTGATTTGACTTGAACTCCAGGTCACCTCAAGAGTCACTGTTTTGATTGGACCTTGTTCTCTGGATCATACTTACAAATCCAACACTAGACCCTTTTACAATTCATCCCATAAAATTGTCTTCATTAGCTTCGATCTTATTTAAAAGACTAATGGAAAGATCAGCTCTTTGAACTAAATGATCTTCATGTATCGCTTTTGGCTCTCATTGAAGCGGAAAGCATGCTGAGGCCAAAATGTTGACTTAAAATTGAAAATGTTGAACCATAGGAGAGCCCAGCTTTAGCAGCTACTGCATCGATGGTTTTTCTAAAGTCTTTTTCCATCAGTTTCCAGACTTTAGCCACAATTTCACGTTTGTTGACAACGATGATTTCGATTCACTCTCCTGACTCATCTTTTAGGTCTTCCTGACCTTCCTTAAAATACTTGATCCATCTAAAAACTGTTGTTTTATGTAGGGCAGTACTCCCATAAACTTGTAGAAAAGCTTCCATGACTTAGGAAGATGTCCACTTTAGTTTTGTTAAAAATTTGATATTAGCCTGTCCCCAAAATCGTCCCCACCCCCATCCCACCTCACAATAGCACACAAAGTATCCTTTTCTCTTTTTTTAATGTATGGTATCGCACTGTGGGATAATGCGCTGGACCACAAGTTCGGTTTGAACCACAGGTTGGTGGTTCCAACTCACTATCCTCTCATTGGAAACCCTATTCAGGGTTGCTATAGGTCAGAACTGACTCGACGGCACTCAACAACAACAACAACAACAACAAAACCCTAACAAGACTAAGGACTTCTGGTATGGCATTGTAGCATCAGCACTAGACTGCAAACCGCAAGGTCAGCAGTTTAAAACCACCAGCTGCCCCTGGGAAACCCTACACAGGGTCACTATGAGTCAGAATCGACTCAACATACTTAGCAACAATGAGACTAAAACAAATGTATAAGGGGGCTTCAAAAAGTTCATGGAAAAATTCCATCATCTTTTTCTTTTCTTTTTTTTTTTTGGAAGCCGCCTCTTATGACTGAGAGAACTTGTCTGCATGCATCACTGATTGCAGAGATTTTTTTCCAGCCCATTCTGTTTAAACCTTTACATGTATGAACTGGAACCCTAAATAGCAATACTTTAAGATTTGCACTTGTTTGCACACACACACTGCTTGCTTATCAACATGGTTAGTTTCCAAAGCCTGGGTTGTTACACGAAAATCAGCATTATGTTGAAAATGGAGGATGACCAAATCAGATCACAGAATGGGGATGGCTGCATCATTATTTAACTGCCAGATTACATCATGACATAAATTCCAAGGGTATCCCTTAATCATGTAATCTTGGAAGGTAGATTGAATTTAACTGTATTTACTAAGGTGAGGTTTTCAAACAAGTTATCTTGGTATCCTCTGTTGTGAAACCATCGAGAAAAGGAAATGTACACATTGTTTATTTCATGCTGGTCCAGTACAGTATTTATGTTGTATGTAGATCCTAACATGAGATGTTAAAGATGATAGGCTATTTTAAACTAGAAGGAGCCCTGGTGATAAAATGGTTATGTGCTCAGTTGCTAACTAAGTGGTTAGCGGTTTGAACCCACCCAAAGGCTCTGCTACCCGTTGTCTGTCAGTTTGTTAATACTGTGGTGGCTTGCATGTTGCTGTGATGACGGAAATTATGCCGCCGGTATTTTAAATACCAGCAAGGTCACCCACGGTAGACAGGTTTCAGATGAGCTTCCAGACAAAGACAGACCAGGAAGACAGAGAGGCGGACTACTTCTGAATATTTAGTCACTGAAAACCTTATGAATAGCAGTGGAACACTGTCAGCACCAGAATACTGAAGCATGATGAAGAGCATCAGAATACTGTCAGACATACTGCAGGAAGGTGAACCCCCTCAGGCTGGAAGGCACAGCTAGGAAAGAGCGGCCTCCTTAGAGTAGAATTGACCATGAAGATGTGAATGGGGTAAAGCTTTCGGGACAGTCATTGCTGATGGTTCACAACTCAAAATGAGAAGGAACAGCTGTAAACATCCATTAATAATCAGAACATGGAATGTATGGAGTATCAATCTAGGAAAATTACAAGTTGTGAGAAATTAAATGGACTATATAAAGATCAATATCCTCTTCATTAATGAGCTGAAATGGGCTGGTATTGGCCATTTTGAATCTGACAATCACAAGGAGAATTCTGCTGGGAGTGACAAGTTGAAAGGGAATGGCATCACATTCATTATAAGAAAGAACATTTCAAGATATGTCTTGAACAAACTCCCTTCCAAGACAAACTCAAAGGGAACACATGAGCAGGCATATAAGCTTGCTGGTGACCACGTTGCTCTACTGGTGAGTGGAAGAGGGGGAAAGGCAGCAATGAAGAAATGGACTGAGTTCAACCACATTACACAGACTCCCATTGACCTGGAGATAAGAGAAAAGGAAGGACTGGTTGGTCTGAAGTGTAGTGAGACCTGGGAACTCCTGAGCCCATAAGGACATAGCCACAGAGGGCTAGAGCTGAGTGTGAAGCATCCAGCTGATATGAAGTGAGGGGAGACACAAGAATGCCCAAACTTACAGATAGTACCCATTTGACCTAGCCTCAATGGCTTTGATGATCAGAACTCGACTATAGGAAGATAAAAAAAAACAGTTTTTGATAAAGGAAACAAGTATAAATTGCTACAGTTTGATGAACTTGACCTATACTTACGGATGTAGTAGCTTAAATACCAGCTGAGAGGGAAGGAGTCTTCACATCAAGTATCAATCATATCCCCTCTGTACACAGGGTAGATAGGGATGAGCAACTTAGATATTGGCTACGTAAAATGAGTGGGTGATAAAGGCACAAAATGACTGGCCTACAACTTTTCAAGAGGGAGTTTAGTTTAAGAGTGTGTGGGGAAAGGTAGAATCCCCACTGAATAGTTTTCGTCTTGTCTAGAGGGGGTTGATGAAAGAGATGGGGATAAGATTCTTATGATTCAGTAGTGAGTAATTGTTATCATGACTAATTGTGACTGTCACAACTGTAAAGGTAGAAGTTCTGTAACAAAAAGGGGGGAGTAGTTAATATTACAGTCCAGAAACAGAGAACCCTAGGACCATCAAGGGAAAACAGCACGAGTGGAATGTGGGACCCTCTGCAGAGAAACAGTGACATCAGAGATGAAGACATGGAGTGAGCAAGCAGCTGAGGAC
>NW_006408679.1:7638446-7668666 GCF_000296735.1 Chrysochloris asiatica | reverse complement strand
AAATGATGAGTGTAAAACTGATACTCTCCAATGTAAAGTATCACTCAATTCACAACAAAAACTAAAAAAAAAAAAAAAAGATACGTCTTGAAGTACCAATAGTATAATGCTTTTTGTGTAGGATAATATCAATACACCTATAAGGAAAATTAGTTAATGCCACTATTATTCAAATTTATGCACCAACCACTAAAGCCAGTGATTATGAAATTGAAGAATTCTACCAACATCTTCAGTCAGAAATTGATCAAACATGCAATCAAGATATATTGATAATTGCTGGTGATTGGAATGCAAAAGTTGGGAACAAAGACGAAGGATCAGTAGTTGGAAAATATGGCCTTGGTGATGGAAACGATGCTGTAGATTGCATGATAGAATTTGCAAGACCAATGACTTACTTATTGCAAATACCTTTCTTAAACAATATAAAAGACAACTGTACACATGGACTTCACCAGGTGAAATACACAGAAATCAAACATGACTACATCTGTCAGAGAAGATGGTGGGAAAATTCCATCTCATCAGCCAAACAAGGCAGTGGACTGTGCAACAGGTCATCCATTGCTCATATACAAGTTCAGGTTGAAGCTGGAGAAAATGAAAAGAAGTCCACAGGAGCCACACCTGAATTTAAAGACCTTCTCAAGAACAGATTTAATACATTAGTCACTAATGACCAAAGACCAGAAGAGCTGTGGGATGACATAAAAAATATCATACAAGAAGAAAACAGAAAGTCATTCAAAAGACAAGAAAGAAAGAAAAAACAAAATGGATGTCAGAAGAGACTGAAATATGCTCTCCAGCATGTTGTTGTTGTTGTTAAGTGCCATTGAGTCAATTCTGACCCATAGCGACCCTGTATAGGGTTTCCGAGGAGCAGCTGGTGAGCTTCAACCGGTGATCTTGCAGTTCAAGTGGCTTTGCAGTCTGGCTCATTAACCCACAGCGCCACACCAAGACTAGACATGCTAAATTTCAGATAGGGTGGCTTCAGTGGCAATAAAAACTCAACAAGGTTCTCCATTAATGTTGACATTTTCCCTTTGCGGATTATGCGGCACCGTAGGAAAAGGTCCTGCTGTATCCCCAGAGCCGTTTCAGGTTGCTTCAGCCATATAGGGTTGGCATCTTGATGAGTTTTCTTTTTTTTTAATTTATAGCATGCATTTTTCCAATGGCCAAGCGTCTTTACAGTAGTGACAGATGCCAGCCTTAGGACCATTGAAGGAGTTAGCATCCTTCTTTGATTTGGGGACTTTAATTGTTATAACTGAAAGGCCAAAAATTTATTAGCCTTAAAAACCTTTTCAGCTTCTAACGTCTGGGAAAGCTTGTAGGCCAGATTAATTAATTCTACAATAGGAGCTGCTTCCCAGTCTAAGTGATGTAGTTTAATCAAGACTGAGATTTCAGGTTTCTATCCAGATATAAAAAACAGCATTAAAGGCCCTGGGCATGCATAAAGCAGGAAGAGTAAGGCCAGAGTGTCCTGAAAATTTTGGAGTCATCAGGTCTGATTATTATAAATTTACTCATCCTTGCTCTGCTTATAAGAGTTAATTTTTTTGTCCAGTCACTCAATGGGAAAAACCTTTAGAATAACCTTGAGTAATCTTTTACTTGTGATGCAAATCTTCTAAAAATTCAATCACTGTTTTACCTATAGTTAAACTATCCTTGGGATCCTTTCATTAATCCTGTTCTAACCATAATTGGGCATTCTCTGGACCATTTATTATGTGGACTAGTTTATATAAGTCAGGAAATCCAGGCTGGTAAGCTTCAACAATGATTTTAAATTCTTCTGCAAACTTATAAGGATCTTCATGCAGTTCTGCGACATCTTTAACAAAGCTGTATAATTCTAAATGTGTTTCAAAGGATGAAGGGAATACAAATGGAAAGCAGCATCTGGGCTAAGAAGAATTTTAAAGAGCATTTTGGGTAAACGTTTCTTGGTTTCTCAGAGGAAAAAATGGAAACTCAGAACATTGTCAGAAGTGTAGGCAGTCAAAGAAGAGTATAAAGAAGAGACTGCAGATGGATTAGGAGCAGAATTTCTACACTCTAGCTCTTTGTTTTTTTAGTTAATATCCTTCAGGGTCCCTTCATTTCTAATTTGCTACACAGAGAAACCAATTTAGAAAAGATCAAATGATCTATAAAGTGGCCATGGACACTCCAAACTATCTTTAGTTTTAGGCCATACCAACTTTAAGGCCATACCAACAGACAACAACAAACACGTTAAAGCATCAGAATGCTTGTTCATGTACTTACTGCATGGGAGCTTCAAAAATTCCATTTTCCCACAAACTTCTTGAAGCCGTCCCCCTTGTAGCTAGGAGTCTGGAAAGTGAATTCAGTTTGCCCTTGGAACTGGCATTTCCCATTTTTCTTCTGAAAGATAGTCAAAACTTACTTGTAAAAACAAAAACATATCTTTCTATAAGACTCAAAAGAAACTGCAATGCCAAAGAACAGAGCCTGGATTCAAGCCTGGATTTACCTTGGAAAATTTTCAGAGAGTCAGTGGAGATGGAGGGCCCATACAGCTCAACTGGTGCCAAAGCCCAAGTTCTCAACAACTCAGGAATCACTGAAGGCACTGCACCTTCAGTACCCCACTCCTGATACCAAGTATGTCAACGAAGAAAGTCTGTTAGGAGTAGGAGCAAAGAGTTTTGTTTTTTTGAGGCATAGCAACTCGAGTTGGGCAGCATAGGTGAAAGTAGAGCGTTAAATCGTTCTGAAAAAGGGCATAGTTTGCATTCACAGAGTTCAGCATGACCAGCCCCATAGACATATAAAAACACACACCCACAATTCTTCATATTAATTAATCTATTTCTTGACAACATTTCCTGATAATTGTTTGGGTAAGCAATTTTTGAAGAACATTTTCATTACATGCTGCTGGAACGTTCTTTGTACATATTTTCCCCAAACGTCCACTAATCTTTCTTCCCCTCCCTTGTTTGCTCAAGAGTGGTTTGTATGTATCCTTTATTGAGAGCCTGCTCCAAATGCCAGCTTGATTTGTTTCCTAGCACACTAGTAAGTCTTTCTTCCCTTCTTCCTTCCTTTCTTAGGAACTCTTGAGGTTCTCCAACAGTTGTTTCAACAGCAGTGAGTTTTTAATAAGTTATTTCTGATCTATTTTCAGAGTAAACCTATTATAAGGTGTCTGAGAATCCACCAGCCTGCTTGCAGGACTTCCCCTGATGTAAGCATGTATCAGTAACATGGGCCAGGATGTCAGGCAGATACCTAGCTCAGATCTGCAACTCACCCATGAACACACTCTTTTACTGCTCCTTCTGTTTCTTCTTCCTACCAAAAGGAGAATGGGTCCTTCAGATCTGGGTACTACTTCAGACTTTACCTGTTGAGGAGCTTATGGAAACTCTTTTACTGGATAGAGCTGTAGGCCCTTAGGCATCTGGGACATCAGGCCTTGGGGAAAACTGTCATTTACTGGGAAGTGATTGCCTGTTGTTACCAAGGTACATTTACAATGATGTGGTATTGACTAAAGTTTCACAAAATTAGTGTAGGTGGTTGACAGATTTCTATGATATGCATAGAAACATATTACAATGAAGGGAGTGATCTTTTAAAAAATTCGTCTAATTCACATGTGGTTTTCTTTTCAAATAATGTGCAGATACTTTAAAACTTAGGTATAATATATGCCTTGGAACAGGCATGGAATTAGCATGCTTACAAGAAATATAGTCATGAGATTTATAGGTCATTTTTAATTTCCTTGACATCTCCAGTTTTCTGGCCTTGTTAGATTTATATCTTGATATTACAACCAGTATGTAGATTTCATGTTTGTTTCCCATTGGTGCCTGCAGCTACTCTATAGCAGTGACAACAGGAAGAGCAGAAATATCCTTAGCAATTGTGTGATATTTAAGAGAAACATGTCTGAGTAAAATTTACTCAGAGTAGTTGGGGTTTCCCCCCACAGTGCTTTTTGTATTCAGGGTAGTGACCCCATTCCTTCAGTATGAGCCAGTCTCTGGAGGAAGAGTGAGCATGTGAAACATCTGCTGGGTGAGGAAGTGGAATTGTAATATGGTAAGGTTAAAAGTGTCGGGAAGAGAAGTGCTGAAATCACTCATGCCGTAAACTTTCATTATGCCGTCAGTGCACATAGTTGGTGGATACAAAATGAAAACCAAATGTTTTCAAAAAGAAGAAAAGCAGTTATTGAATGAGGTTGGCAAGGTTGCTATGCAATGCATGTGTGTGCAGATTTTTCAAGAACACAAAACAAAAAGTCATTATATGGCTAAGTTGAACCATAGAATGAAAGAAAACTAAGCAGTTTGGGGCCCAATGCCCTCTATTGATAGTATGTAGGTTAAAAGCACATACCTTCTGGCTCATTGTAAAAGAAAAGTCATCCATGTAAAATAAAGTGCAATGAGTTATTATATAAGCATGGGACCATTTCATTTCAGAGGCTGGTATTTTAAAGGTATAAAATGTGAAGTACTCATTTTAAGTCCAAAGCAATGAATAGAAAGTCTAACATGTGCTATTGAAACAAAGGGGCTTACTGCTTGGAATCCAGTGGTTTTCATCTTCTTTTGTGTTTGGTGGAGGAGGAAGTCCAGTATGGGGAATATTTTTCACACTGGGTTTGTTCTAGAAATGTGGACATTCTGACCACAATCTCCTTTGTGTTTGGTGGAGGAGGAAGTCCAGTATGGGGAATATTTTTTCACACTGGGTTTGTTCTAGAAACATGCACATTCTGACCACAATCAGCATGTGATGATTTATGTGTTTTCATTCCACTCAGAATAATTGCTAAAAGGTTATTCCATCTTAACTAGCATAATTTTTCCTTAATGAGTTTTTATATCCAAAATTTGCAGTCTACTGAACAGTGATCAAACTTGGAGTCTGAGACTCTATGTAATTTTTTTTAGAGAAATTAACTGTTAGTATAGCATAAGAATTTAATTTTTAAACGTGCATTTGGAGAAGCAGACATCTGTGGCAAGTTGAGTTAGTCCGTATGTCTTTTGTTTGAAGAAAGAGTAGATAACATAGTGGTGACTTTGTACAATGTTACTTAACGTAAAGTCGTCGTGAGAATTCAGTGTGGAGACAGCCTGTGTAAAGCCCCCCAGGAGTGACCGGGGCTCTCAGTGAGTGTTAGCTCTTATTAGTGATGAAGTTTCATAAGACTACATTAAAAGAACAGCAAGGAAAACCTGTCTGTGCAGTGTTTCCTTGTAGCATAAATGCACTGTTTAAATTTCCTTCATACAGTTAGATGTAGCTTAAGGTCATAAACGCCACAAAGTCAAACCTAGGAAGTTAAGAGATCAGAATATAAAAATCAGATTTCTATTCCTAGAGTCATATAGTAGCTTTTTCCAGAATGACATTTAGAGCTGCCAGCTTCATTTGTAACTGTTAGCAGGATTTTGAAGAAACAACACAAATACAGGAATAAGAAGCCCATTTCAAAGGAGCCAGAAATGACCATCACAGCAATGAGATGAGCTAACACCCCCAATTTCTAATAAAGATGCCAGATACCTAAAGTTGGTAGAATTTTAGAAAGAGTTATTTTAGCCATCACAGCAATGAGATGAGCTAACAAAACAACGTTGAGGATTTGAGAGTAGTGACCCACGAATTAAATACACCCCCAATTTCTAATAAAGATGTCAGATACCTAAAGTTGGTAGAATTTTAGAAAGAGTTCATATCTTTTAGAAGAAGGAAGTGAATGAGAGGGTAGGAAGGGTGTCTGGAAGAAAGAGCCTTGATTGTAAGGTTTGGTAACACAGAGAAGAGTTTCTGAGGCTTAGGAAGACACTAGAGTCCCTGGATGGTACAAATTGTCTGTTAACCTAAAGGTTGGAAGTTTGAGTCCAACTAGAAGCACCACAGGAAAAGGGTCTGGCAGTCTACTTGTAAACAAGAAAAACAGCTTGAAAACTCTGTGGAGCATAGTTCTGCTCTTAACACACACGAAGTTACCATGAGTCATTGTCAACTAGTCAGTCAGCACCTGGTTCTTGCTGGGAGTAAGAGACTAAAGCCAAACTGTTAGAAAGTGTAAGAGTAGTTCACTAAAGGTGCTTGTTCATGTATTCACTAGATACTTATTGAGCACTATCTAAAAGTTACAGACCTTGGTGTGGCACTGTGGGTTAATGAGCAAAACCAACTGCAAGGTTGGTTTGAACTGCAAAGTTGGCGGTTCAAGCTCACCAGCCACTCCTTGAAAACCATATACAGGGTTGTTATGAGTTGGAAACTACTCGATAGCACTTAACAACAAACAACAAAAATCTAAAAGTTAATATTCTAGATACTGATGTAGCAATAAACAAAACAGACACAAATTTCTTTTCTCATGGCCCTCATAGTTCAATGTATATGTTTATTATACTTTTGCACTTTCTAATTTTCTTGTGTCTATGTATATATATGTGTGTGTGTGTGTGTATATATATATATATATATATATGAAACCCTGTACAGGGTCGCTATGGGTCGGAACCGACTCAACGGCACTTAACAACAACAAATATATTGCTTTCATGGAGTCCTGGTGTGGTGCTGTGGGCTAATGTGTCAGACTGCAAAGTCATTTGAAGTGCAAGGTCGGTGGTTCAAGCTCACCAGCTGCTCCTTGGAAACTACACAGGGTCGCAATCGACTCAACCTCCCGTAACAGCATATGTATGTATGTATGTATGTGTGTGTGTATATATATATATATATATATATATAGTTGTATTTGTTTGTTGTTGTTGTTTTCCAAGAGCACATGAAATAGGAGGAAATGGAGATAGAGAGTATACATTTCCCCCAGGAATCTTGGCTGGGAAAGGAATGAAGAAAGGACAGTAGCTAAAAGGAAGGTTAAATACCCGTATAAAGACAAAAGCAAACCCAAGGAATTGCATGTGGCACAGTCTGCTCTGACTCGCAGCTACCCTGTATAGGGTCTTCAGTGGCTGACTTTTCAGAAATAGACCACCAGACCTTTCTTCTAGGTAGCTGTTGTGAAGTGCCATTGAGTCGACTTAATGGTATCTGTCGGGGGACTCAAAAACTCCCACCTTGTGGTTAATAGCTGAGTGAATAGCCTTCTATACCAACCAGGGACTCTAGGTACCTGTGTTGTTATTGTTGTTACGTGCCATGGACTTAGTTCCAATCTGTAGTAACCCTAGGTAGCATTTCTAAGAAGTGGCTGGTAAGTTTGAACCGCCAGCCTTGAGGTTTGCAGTCCAGTGCTTATCCTACAGCACCACACCAGGACTTCCTGTATGAGATCCTAAATAATGAGAATTTAACCAGTTGCTGTCTTAGGAATGAAAGCATTTTATGTTGGTTCTGACAGGTCTTTGTGATTTTTCTTTGCTCCTGTAGTTATGCAGCCTTGCTAGCAGACTGGCCTGTGGTGGTCTTGGGCATGTGCACCGTGTTTATTGTGGTCTGTGCCTTGGTGGGAGTGTTAGTCCCAGAGCTTCCTGACTTCTCTGACCCACTGCTGGTAAGAAATACTGAGCCACTAGAATTTTTCCTTTTTCTTCTGTACTCCACAGCCATCTCAGATAAGCAAGTATTTTGATACATGTTGCCTATACCCCATCTCTTTGAAAGCCTTCTCCAGCCATCAGTAAGTATATAAGTCTCTTTATGAAAATTAAAGCTGTACCTTTTACCTGTATTCTCAGGTTCTTAGGGTTAAGGAATTTACTTGCCAACAGAAATCTGGAGATTGTGCATCTTGGTCCCCATGTTTAAGCCAAACAATTGGAAAATCTGAATACTATAAAAATATTTTCAAAAAAGTCCCTAAGACTGCCTTCTTTTTCCCCAGAGAAAGTTAAAAGAATGTCAATATTCCTAATAGATAACAAACAGGGTCTGTTTTTAACCAATTGTGAGCACTCTGAAGTGGAATAATGTGGTAAGAATGCATTTGCATGCAGTATAATGATAATCTTGTTTAAAAGACTCTAACATGCATAACTTAATATAACTTTTTCATTAAATATAATTATTTGCTAACAGCTGAGGGATGGATTAGAAAGATTGGCTTCTGAGAAGCTTTTTTCCTCTTTCTTGAGACATGTGACATAGCAGAGAGTCAGAAGTGTTTGAAATAGGTGATGGTTCTCCCGTCATCTTGTTTTAATGGAGTTCATTTCTAGAAAAGGTCTGAGGAACATCTCTGGTTTTTGTTGAAAGCAATGTATCACCTTGACGTTGCTTTGTCAAACTGTTATTATAATACACTGAGCCTGAAGTGAAAATGAACGACACTCATGGAAATTGGTAATCTTTTGCCTTAGGGTTTTGAACCAAGAGGGACTGCGATAGGCCAAAGACTGGTCACGTGGAATAACATGGTGAAAAATACTGGATACAAAGCAACATTAGCAAATTATCCTTTTAAATATGCAGATGAGCAAGCCAAAAGGTAATTTTTTTCATGTTAATTGTAGACAAAGCATTGTTTAATGAATTCCACTTTTAAACACTGCCTGAACAAAAAGATTAATGTAAAAAAAAATGTGGCACTCAAAATGTCTTGCCATTGGATTTGTTTTACTTGTCATGGTCTTTTAAGAGCTTGTGTTAGAGTGAAAAGGTAAGGTTTCCTTTTTCAAAAGTGAGAAAATCAGTGTTGTTTATACAAGGGACCCTCAGATATAATCCTTGTGACTTAACATCAAGTATTAAATATGTACTGTTAACCAATATCCTTAGGGGCCTTGAAACAGCTAGAGCTTTATTGAAGATCAAATTCTTGTTCCATTTCAGCCATCGGGATGACAGGTGGTCAGATGGTCATTATGAAAGAGAGAAAAGAGAAGTTGACTGGGACTTCCATAAAGACAGCTTCTTCTGTGACATTCCAAGTGAGTGGCATCGCATCATTGTAGATGAAAAATCCCACTGCCCTTGTCTGGAATTACGATGGAACGAGCACAGTTATAATCTACACTGAGTGGAGCATGTGGCTAACATTCACCGAGCATCACTGTTTCTGTCGTGTGTTAAGAGATTTGAGCTTCATTACTCTTAATTCAACTAAATCAGTCAACTACTAATGTGAATTTATCCACATCTAGTAAAAACAGTAAGAAAGAGATGACTGAATCATATTCAGTTCTAAGGAAGATACAAATCTAATAAAATTATTTTTACCTTTTCCATAATTTCAAAGGAAAAAGAAAATTCTTGTGCTACCTATTTAAAAGATACCCTAGATCAAGTAGTAAGTCCATTTTTAGTGAATCCTGAAACAATCTGTATTATCAAAGATATAGTTTTATATTTTATAAGTTTAGATTCATTCAAAAAGCATGTCTTAAGAGCCTTTTGGCACTAAGCATTAACAACAGAAAGAAGAACAAAAATAAAGTCCAGGGGTCCAAAGCTTGAATGGCTGGCACAGAATATTGAGTGAAGCTAGCTGGGGATAAGACAATAGGAAGTATGGTGATTGGAGCCTTGCAAGAATTTCTCAGAGACCAGGAGCACAGATTTTAAAATGGAATCTCTAGGTGTCCAACTGTTGGCAACAAATTCACCGTACAAGCTAAAAGGAAATGTGCTGCAGTTTAGAAAGTCAGTTTGATGGTTTTGCAGTTGCCAGGAGAGAAGAGCTCCTGACCTAGAGGAAATACAGTGAAACTTGTGAAAGCTGGAACTGGTATAAGGCCGAAACTTGTTAGACAAGGAAAATGCAAATATTTCCCACTAATAGAAAGCATTAAAAAAGTGGCGAGACTCTTAACTTTTTCAGTGAAGGTTGACTCAGAAGTTTAGGTTCCCATTCAACAGTTTCTACTCAAATTGTTCAGTGACATTGCTTACATTATTCACAAACTTCTTGTTGTTAGGTGCTGTTAAGTCAGCTTTGACTCATAGCAATCCTGCATAAGTTTTCTGAAGAGCGGCTGGTGAGTTTGAACTGCTGACCTTGCGGTTCAAACCGACCTTGAGCTTGAGTACGTATCCTATGGCACCACAACTTAAGGACTCACAAAATCAAGGCAGTTCTGTCAAGTTCCAGCTCTGGCAGGTTTGACTATGTGTAATATAAGGAGTTCCTGAGATGGCTTAGTGCTAGACTCGCTGAATGGTGCCTTGGAAGTCATGCCAGGTGAGCTTCTGAAAGGTCACAGCCTTGGAAGCACTATGGAGCAGTTCTACGCAGCACACATGGGGTCGCCATGAGTTGGCATCAACTCTACTGCAACCAACAACATGCAAATCATTGATTAACCTTAGTAATTAGGAGTAAAGAGTTTTAGTGTGTAATTATAATTTCTGATTAACCGAGTATTACCACTAAAACTTTTTGTTTCAACTTGTTGAAAATCCTTCTTGAATGTTGTCTGTTTTATTAGATAACTACAGGACCTTATTGGATCCTTGATGTTTCTAGATGTTGCCAAGCCTCAAGGTCTTTACTTTGAACACTATCTCACTGTCTAGTAATAACCAGACGAAACTAAGCCATAAAGTTGCTTCTGACTCTTATCAATCCAAAAGGGTTTCCTTTAGAGCAAGAAAAAATAAAAGTTAGCCTGAATCTGACACGGATCCCAGAAAACAATTCAAGTTTCTGTTTCTGTCTCTTCTCTTAAAAAAAATACATACTGTAGAACCTGTGAAAACCGCAACTCAGCAAGGTTGCCTTGTTTTTCCAAGTCTTGCAAGTTTTTTGCCTTTGACAGTGTGCAGTCTTGCTACTTTTATATTGCTCTCTATTTCCAGTAGTCCCTGACTTAACAACAGGATTCTGTTCTAAGTTGGTTCTGATAGAAGTCAAATATATCCATTTTTCTTTTTCGTTTTCATTATTACTACCTTTTATTATCAATGTCTTTGTAAATCCAATCTTAATTTGTCTTTAGGGGTTGCCATGAGAATGATAACAATAATTATACTCTGCAATATTGTATGTAATATATATTACAAATAATAAAACATACAACAACAAAAACGTAAGTGTAATACAGTATAACTCAAATATGTCATAAGTTGGGAACTCCCTGTAGTGGAATATATTGTGAGTTTTCCTTCTCTGATAGGTTTCTACTTTGTATAGGGCCTAGCTTTCGCAGCTTTTACTGTGTTAGAAAAGTTGAACTCTGGTTAGTTGCATGTTCTGGCTATTAATTTCTCACAAACTAAAACTATATGTTACTGTTTACCCGACATCTGTGGGAGTCCTGGTGTCGCACAGCAGGTTAATGCGCTGGACTGTAAGGTTGGTTTGAACTGGAAGGTCAGTGGTTGAGCCTCACCAGCTGCTCCTCGGAAACCCTATACAGAACCGACTCGACAGCAACAACAACCCAACATGTGTTAGTTACTATCTTGACCAGAAAGAATATTAGCATTCATGAAATTAATGTTTGTATTTCAGTCAGCAATACTAAATTTTTGTCTCCTAAGTAATAGGTTCTACCTTGACTAAAGCTAGTACTGGCTCTATGTAAAGGAAAATGTTGCAATTTCCACAAGACTTGTTTTGCTCTCCAAAATCAGTCAACATAAGATAATAGCAGTCTGATAAAAGCAAGAGTTTATTACAGAAGACTTCCTGGTTCTGAGTAAAAGCCTTACATGATAAAGCTTTCATCAGAAATCTGCAAATGGATTTTCCTTGTTACCACGGTGAAAGCATTTTAAATAATTTAAAATTAATCTGTGTTGTTTTACTTGGTTCATATTATGTCTTTTTTAATGACTAAGGAGCTCTGGTAGTGTAGTGGTTATGAATCGGGCTGCGAACCTCACAGTCAGCAGTTTGAAACTACCAGCTGTTCCACAGCAGAAAGATGAGGCTTTCTGCTCCCGTAAAGATTTACAGCCTCGGAAACCCTGTACAGGGTTGCTATGAGTCGGAACCGACTCCACGACATATAACAACAACAACAACAAGGAGACAGAAACAATATTTATTGAGCATCTATTTTGAAAACTGCTTGAGGTTGATGTTGCTGTCTCCATTTTACAGCCGTGGATACCAGGGTTCAGAGACGTTATTAGGTGCCTGAGGTCACACAGCTAGTAAATAAAAGGACCTGCTGACACCCAGGTTTGACTTCCAAAGACCATGCTCATTCCAGTGTGTCACAAACTCCCTTACTCAATAACACGTTTTGTATTTAACTGATTTTCAAAGTAAGTTTTCTAGACTCTGGTGTACCAGAGAGACCAAATCTTCTACCAGAATGTGAGTGATATCTATGATTGTGGCAGCTTTCTGTATGTAGTTGAATATGTATAGTGCTTTGAAATCCATCACCTGTCTTCTTTCCTCTTTAGTTAGCTGCCAGAGAGAATCCACATAATCTGCCCTTGATATTCCCTAGTGCATCATTCTTGGATTTTATATTCCACTATGTAATGTTTTGAAATTAAAAGTGAGACACTGAATATGTCTCCTACTGAAAGTCCTTATGGATTCTTCTTCCCAATCACAGATGGATCCACAGTAGATTGCTCTATAATTGCTACAGTTTTAACATGTGTTGAGTAGAGAATAGTAGCTTTAAGCTAAGGTAATATTTTAGCATTGTTGTTGTTGTTGTTGTTGTTAAGTGCTGTCAAGGGTTCCAACTCACAGTGACCCTGTGTAGGGTTTCCAAGGGTTTGAACTGCCAACCTTGTGGTTCTCAGTCCTGTACTAATCATACAGTGCTACATCAGAAGACCATTTTAGCATTAATCTCTGTCTCTCTTTTTTTTTTTTCTAACATTTTCTTCTGGAATTCATTGAAGGACAGGATCTCCCACTGCTAATGGTATGGCACTACAGGATAAGCACTTAAATGCTAATTGCAAGGTGGCTGGTTGAAGCCCACCAGCCGCTCCTTGGTAACCTTATACGGGATCACTATGAGTTGGAACCAACTCAACGGCACTTAACAACAACAACAATGAATTGTCAATGTGGCTTTCCTAGTTTGAATTGTTTCTGAATGCTGCGCCTTATGAGATAAATGAATAATTTCTAAGTCTTTTTGTTTTCTTTCTTCCTATCACCAGGTGATCGGTATTCCAGAGTGGTATTTACTTCAGCTGGAGGGGACACGTTATGGAATTTACCTGCAATTAAATCAATGTGCAATGTAGATAATTCGAGGGTATGTAAAGTAACGCTGCTGACATCTATTCAACACAAACAAGGTTGTATTATTGAACCTCCTTTTCTGACCCTGGTATCTGAGCAGATCAAGTCCTTAAGTGGCTTATCTGCCAAGGAGTAAACACCAGCAGGCCAGTTCTGCATTCTTTCAGGTCCCAGGATCAAAGTATCTGGTGCTTCTCCACCTTTAAAACATGTTGTCTTTCTTATTATGGTCTTTTTAAAATGATTTCACAGCATAGTCTCTTCAGGATAATAACCCCAAAAGAAGCTCGATGCCATCTTGTTGCTTCCGACTCATAGTGACCACATTTCCACTTTTTCTCATTCTTCTGTTCTATTTTCTTTTTCTTTTCTCTTCTCCCCATCCCACCCCCAGCCCTCTTGTGCTCATGGGTGTCACACACACACACACACACACACTACACTCACTCTTTCTTTAGCTATCTCACTCCGTCCTCTTGTTGCTTACATTTTCCCTGAAGCAGCTGTCAGCATCTTAATTATGCAGTACAATGCCTGCCTCTCTGGCAGTCAATAGGTCATTTGGGCCAGTGACCTCAAAGGAAAATTTAGGGCCCTGGCTGGGGAAGGGGACATCAAAGGGCATTAATACAGTATCTGTGTAATCCAACCCAGATTGGCTTGAGCTCCAAATGCCTTGCTGCTTTAGAAGACAAAAGGATGCAAGGGACTGGCGCTGACTCTGCACCTTCTCTAAAGCCAAAAGAATGACAAAGTTTGCCTCTGGGCTTGGAAGAACTGCCAATTTCACATTTCCAGGAGCAGTTTCTCAAAGTAGAAGCTGCTATCTGATGTCACGAATAGATCTTACCAAGCACAGTAATCAGGCAGAAAAGGAATTCGTTGTATTCACAGCATAACTCCAAAGGTCCATAGTTAGTGGACAGTCAAATAATGTGCCCTACTAGGTGCTACTCTGACAACCTGATGCAACCTGGTCTCAATGGAATCATGGGTAAAAAGGATCCTTAGAAGTTATCCTTACCAGAAGCCTCATTGTGCTGTCACTTATAACATGCCTACGGAAATAACGTGCACTTCTTCTATATAAAGTGCATGCATAGGAAACTAATGTGGGAGGGGGTAGAATGTGTATCATTTGCATAAAATATGGTACTCTGAGAGCTCCATGGCTTACCTAGGTAGTTAGTCTCAGATCTCCTGGTTTTATTCCATTCTTCTTTCCAAGGGACTGTTTTGTGTACTCTGGAAGATAACTTTCCCATTGACTGGGATCTCAGGATTTTCTGTGCCATCTTTTCTCTGCCCCACTCCAAATACACCAAAGCTACAAATCATCTGCAAATAAATGAAAGTTTCGTAACTTTAATTGCCTTACTTTCTTCTACAGCTATAATTCTCTAAATAATGACCTTAAAATTTACTGCTCATTGTCATGGGTTTCAACCTTTCTAATACAGGAAGTTAACTCTAAAGTTCCAGATGTCCACTGAGTACACATAAAGGTGCAAGAATTTATGCTAGGTACTACACATTTCTCACAATGAGCCTTTGGCCTTGCAATTTAAACCGCCTTTTAACAAATGAAGGCGCTCTGGCAGCGTAGTGGTTACAAGTAGGGCTGCTAACCTCAAGGTCAGCAGTTCGAAACTACCAGCTATTCCACAGGAGAAAGATGAGACTTCCTGCTCCCATAAAGATTTACAGCCTCAGAAATACAATACAGGAAACCGACTCTACAGCACAGAACTACCACCAACCATTTAACAAATGAGAAGTTGAGCTTAACAAAGTTAACCAGTCTGGTTATTATAATCACACTTTGAATGACACCAGTTCATTGACTCCTTTATCCTTTAATCCTCATTATTCTACCTTTGCCTGGTGTGGCACTGTAGTATAAGCACTGGACTGCTAACAACAAGGTAGGAAGTTCAAACTCACAAGCTGCTCCTCAAAAACCATATGTTGTTGTTAAGTGCCATCAAGTCAGTTCCAACTCATAGCTTGTCTGTATAGGGTTTCTGAGGACCAGATGGTTGCTATGAACCGTAACTGACTCAAAGTCACTAACAACAACATTGGGCCTTTGCAGTTGATAGTTCGCTCTTCCCTCTCCTGAAGAGTCTGATGCTTGAATTCACTCAATTGATTAAGAGCTAATGTTTATTGAGTACTGAGTATTACCATATGCCAGGAAGTGGGGATTAGTTTTGGAATAAAGTCCAATCAGAAGAGTGGCTTCCAAAGGGATCTATGGGATAGTTCAATGCAACACAGAGAGGTCAGCTCAGAAAATTTACTGTGACTATTTGGGGAATTCCAAAGGGCTCTTTTTGACAGAATTTTCACAGAGGATACAGGATGATTGTGGACTTATTATAAAGACGTTTTAAGAAAATTGAGAACTGCATCCGTGAGAAAGAGGCCAGGAAAGTTGTGCCGAGGATGCTTTTCCCATCACAATAATGCGCCCACTCATTCTTCAAGGGCAGCAAGGGCTGTTCAAGGAGAGTTTCATTCAGAAACCTCCCATCCACCCTACAGTCCTCGTCTTGTCCCTTCTGATTTCTTTTAGTTCTCTAAACTTAAAGAACATTTATAAAGGAATACACTTTGAGTCCCTCAAGGATGCCAAAACTGCTGTTTTGACTTGATGTAAATTTTTTAAAATGCAGTATTCTTCAGGGAAGTATTAGAGAAAAGGAGAAACCCCCTTCAAAAGTGTATAGACATAGATGGAGGATCTGTCTGGAAAAAAAAAAAATAACTTTCTCAGTGTATTAAACATTTTGATATTATTGTTTAATAAAGATATTTATGATTTTGTAGTGATACTTTTTGACTTACCCCATATAGATGCCATGGACCCAGTCCCATGTAACTCAAGTCTGTGTGGTGTCCACCATGTTTTGTTTCTCCATAATGAAAAGGCTAATCCCATCATTACCACCAACCCGTGTTGTTTCACTCCACCTGCCATTCTTCACTCCCATAAACCTCAAAGAGCCATCATGGCCTGAAATAAATATCATAGTTTTTGTTTTGCTCTGTTTTTGTTTTGAGTAAATATTAGACTCCAAATGTACTCTAAGACTCAAAAACCAATAAGCAGTACAGTGCCATTGTAACTTTTATAAACAAAGGCAGTATATTATTTCATCAACATATGTATGTAGGAGCCATGGTATGGCACTGTAAAATAAACACTGGGCTGTAAGTTCAATTTGAACCACAAGGTTGGTAGTTCAAACCCACTAACCACTCCTCAGAAACCCTATACAGGGTTGCTATGAGTTAGAACCAACTGAACAGCACTTAACAACAATAATATGTATGTAACGATTATAAAATCAGCATATTGAGTTGCTTATAAAAAATAAGGCATATGCCAAAAATTAGATAAATAAGTTCAATGAATTATATGAATGGAACATAAGACAGCTAAGGATAATAAGGCTTGTTGTTGTTGTTGTTGTTGTTAGGTGCCATTGAATCACTACCGACTCATAGTGACCCTACGTCCAACAGAATGAAACTGCCCAGTCCTGCACCACCCTCACAGTCATTCCTACATTGAGTCCATTGCTGCTGCCACTGTGCCAATCCATCTCGCTGGAGGTCTTCCTCTTTTTCAACGCTCTACTTTACCAAGCATGATATCTTTCTCCAGGGACTGGTCGCTCCTGATAATAAATCCGAAGTATGAGAAAATAAGTCTGATCATCCTGGCTTCCAAAAAAGCATTCTGACTGTACTTCTTCTAACACATAATGGTTTATTCTTCTGGCAATCCATGGTTCTTTTAATATTCTCCTCTAACACCATAACTCAGATGCATCAGTTCTTCTATGGTCTTCCTTATTCACTAACTTTCACATGCATATGAAGTTACTGAAAATACCATGGCTTGGGTCAGATGCACCTTAATCCTCAAACTGACATCTTTACTCTTCAACACTTTAAAGCAGCAGATTTGCCTAATGCAATACATCATTTGATTTCTTGACTGCTGCTTCCATGAGTGTTGATGAAAACTTTGATCTTTTCTTCATTTATATGGATGTTATTTATTGGTCTAGTGGTGAGGATTTTTGTTTTGTCTACATTGAGGTACAACCCATATTGAAGGCTGTGGTTTTTTTTATCTTCATCAATAAGTATTTTAAGTCCTCTTCACTTTAAGCAGGCAAAGTTTTATCATCTGATTATCACAGGGTGTTAATGAGTGTTTCTCCAATCTTGATGCCATGCTCTTCTTCATATAATCCAGCTTCTCAGATTATTTGCTCAGCATACAGATTAAGTATGGTGAAAGAATACAACCCTGGTTCACACCTTTCCTCATTTTAAAACATTCAGTGTTCCCTTGCTCTGATTAAACTCTTGGTCTATGTACGGGTACCCTATGAGCACAATTAAGTGTTCCTGAATACTCATTCTCCACAATATTGTCTATAGCTTGTCATGATCCACACAACCAAAAGCCTTTGCATAGTCAACAAAGCACAGGTAAACATCTTTCTGATATTCTCTTCTTTCAGCCAAGATCTATCTGATGTCAGCAATAGTATCCCTTATTCCACGTCTTCTTCTGACTCTGGTTTGAACCTCTGGAAATGTATGGTTGCAGCCATTTTTTACTTACTTTAGCAAAATTTTACTTGCACATGATAGTAATGATATTGTCCAATGATTTCCGCATTCTGTTGGATCACCTCCCCTTGGAATAGGCACAAATATGGATCTCTTCCAGTCATTTGGCCAAATTTTTTACATAGATGAGTGAATACCTCCAGCGCTGCATCACTTTGCTGAAAGATTTCAATTTGTATTCCATCAATTCCCAGTGCCTTGTTCTTTGTTAATTCCTTCAGTGCATCGTGGACTTCTTCTTTCAGTTATCTTCAATGCATACATAAAATGCAAACCTTCACAGTCCTGTACAGTTGCTGATGACAAGCTACAAACTTGTCTCTAAGCTCCCTGGCAGCCAAAAGAGTTCACAATCAATGACAAAAGTCAGAATGATAGGTAACAAATTAGTAATTTTAGACTAAACCTAGCTTTTCCTCACATTAAAACAGAACCATTTCCCATTGCACTTGACCTCAGGATTGGCTGTTCAAACTCACCAGCCTCTACGGAAACCCTATACAGGGTCACTATCAGAGCTGACTTAACAGCACTTAATGACAACAACAACAATATAAAAGAAAGCTGTGTGGTGCTATACTTGCATACAAAGTTCTTAGCAGCAGACAGGCGGTCCTATAGTGGGTGTCAGCTGATTTGTAAAACAGAAAAGTTGATAGCAAGAGTTTATCAACAAGGGATTAAACAATGAATTCTAAATATTGAATTGTATCAAGTCACACTGTTAGAATCTAAAAAATTCTAACAGTGTGACTTGATACATTTGTAAAAATGTGGACTATTGAAATGAATAGATGTGCTCTGTTTGCCTTAGTAATTGTTCCTACTGGGCTCATATTAAGGTTTGAGCAAGTTTATAATCTCTGGCAAGAGCATGGCACGTCTATTTCCATGGGGTCTCTGTTGATGAGCACAGCTATATGAGGGGGCTTCAAAAAGATTGTAGAAAAATTCCATTATTAATTCCATTTGTTCAGATACTTTTGAAGCCCCCTTGTATGCTTTGACAGTTAATTGGGAAGAGGGCAGTATTGTGGTCCTCTTGTGAAAATTTGAAAAAACAGTACCAAGAATGATTGCCCAAATGAGTGAAGAAAAAGTTAACCACGACCTCAAAGTTTACCTCTGAGAGCATGGTTACCAGTTTAACATGGGAAATCTCAAACTCTACCGTAAACTCAGATAATAAATTTTTTCATGAAGGTGGTTTATTCATGTGTCATCTTGAAGTAAAAACTGTGGGTGATAGTTTAAATTTCAAATGATCACTGCCATTTGTTACGACGGCTTCAACAGCATGTGTCCTGAGACACATTCTTTTTTTCTCTCCCTCAAATCTTAGTCACTGCACTTAATTATTAACATCTATCAAGTTGATTGGGAGGACACAAAATGATAGAGCAGAACTTAATTGCTGGTAATCAGTGCAGTGTCTCAGTGAGACCAGATGTTTCAGTTGTCACCTCCCTTATGTTTACAGAACATTTAGTTCCGACTCTGTTGTTAACTGCCGTTGAGTCAATGCTGACTCATAGCAACCCTGTCTAGGGTTCCCAAGGAGCAGCTGATGGGTTTGAACTGCCCACCATTTGGTCACAGACCTGTGCTGATCCCACAGTGTCATACCAGCCTAGATTCCATTTAAATCATATGCCACTTTTACTCAGAATTTACATAAGCATTGGTTTCTAAAGCGAATAACTTCTATTTCTGTGGATATTGTCCACCTCCTAACAGAAATTCTATTTCCTTAGATTCTTTCAAAAAGACCTTCAGTTGAACCCCCTGATCTTCTTAATTACTTCTTCCTGCTCTTTGACATCCTAAGGGACAGATAGATAGTCATTAGCAGTGCACACACCCATATAACACACAGAGCACACTTAGGAAACTAAAGCATGGGGGTGGTTTCAAAGCTCTCAAACAAAAGCACATGTAACAAGCACGCTATTTGGGTAAAAACATGGTAGTTCACACAAATGTGATGTCTCACCAAATTCTGCTGAAGATCATTTTACCATGTTTCCTAGTTTTCACACACTGTACAAGTTAGGGCTCTCAGGAGTCCATATGTACAGTGGTTTTGAAATTTGGTGCCTAAAACCTTGTTTATTACTAAGTAACTTTTGACAGCTAGACTCCCCTCAAAACTTAACGAGGCCTCAAGAATACATTTCTCAATCCTGGTTTTCAAAGAGCTCTGTGGCCCTTATTTTTCCTTCTTTCCCAAAGCTCCCCTTAAACTGATGGATATTAATACATGGGGAAGAAGAGTCAAGTGGCCAACTGAACCCAATATTAGGAGCTTCATTTTCCTCCCTTTATTCTTTTCTCAGACTCTTAATAAAATTTCTCCAACTTGGCCACTGGTTTCAGAAGTTGAGTAGTCATTAAAAACTTGACTTGTTGCTCTTTATTTTCTCTCTTCCCTTTCCTTTCTCCCTATTTTAAGTCAACTCCACCAGTGCTACTGTCTAGCAAGGAAGTGCGCAAAAACATGTCATAACCCCATGAGCCAAATGATTCTCTAAACATCCAATTTGCAAATAACTAGAATTAGAAGGGCTCTGTTCCTCATGAGAATTACACAATATTGCTCTCACTAACCCCATTTTTATTTTTATAAACCTCAAAGATTTTGAAAGGATTCCCATCAAGTTCTTTTCCAAAAATACAGCAAAAATATAGCTGCCTTCTACATGAAGATACATCAGCTTGCGAATCTCGTGAAGCCCACAATGTATGCCTCTGTATTTCACTTCTTAATCATGAAGGGTGTGCCACTTTCACACTGCCCTTATGTATGTTGGCACCCCCCTCTCAGGTTCCCACAGGTCTTCACACGTAAATACTGGTTCTCTTTACGGAGTTAGAATTATTTATATTCTCGTCTTGCCACTGTGCCTTATTCATCATGCGTACATGCTCAGCAAATCTTTTATTCTTTACGATGGATGAATGGAAACACATGACTTTATTCCTTGGAAGGCTAAAGAATTCCTTCACCTGCATTCCGTTAGCTTCAGGGTACTGGCGTCCAAGTCATTAACTAAAGAGTATTAGTCACAATGCCATTTCTCTTGCCTTGTTTCTTTGCACTCAGTTGTTAACCAAAAGGTTGGTGGTTCGAAACTGGGAGGAAGACCTGCCAATCTGTTCCTGTGCAGATGACAGACTAGAAACCTCTAGGGGACCGTTCTATCTTGTCACATCAGGCCTAAAATAATACACTGTTTTCCCAAACCTTACATATCAACAAGCATCGCCTTTGAATTTGCGAATTGGCTCTCCAATAACATTTATTGTTTATAGCAGCCATCAAACTGGTTTATCATACTCAGCTTTTTAATTATTGGTCAAATATTCACATTAAAAGACGCCAACCTTGCTGTTACTTGAGAAGGCTATTCAAGGACAGAATCCTGGGCTTGCTTTCCCAGTCTCAGCTGGCAACCCTATTTTGTTAATCTTTGGCAGTTGGTTATTTCAGCAGCTACAGTCCTTCTAGCTAATAGTTTCTTAATGAATATAATTCGTTTTCTTCCATCTGAAAACTATCAGGCACTGGGGATTCCTTACCTTTCTTTCAGGTCAGTAAGCTGACCCCAGGGACTTACATGTTTATTTCTTTGTGAGATAAAACTGGTTATCTGCCATGAAAACTAGAGAGATGCTATTTCAGGGTTTCCTGTTATTTATTGGTGACTCACTGTTCTCCAGGTTAGCAAATGTCAATGTTTTTACCTGGAAACAATCAAATATAAATTATCCTGTATTATGGAGTGCCGAGTAATTATTGTGCTTCAGAAAAGGAGCTAAAAAAATGAGATCCTATTTCAAACTCAACAGCCGCTTCTCGGAAACCCTCTACCAAGGTCACTGTGAGTCGGAACCAACTCGACAGCACTTAACAACGTACAACAATGTTAAATGTTACTGTAGTTTATTTGTATATTAATTCTTTTGGCTCATTTTTCTTTAACCCCAGTAGAGTTATCTTTTTTAAAAAAGAAACAAAACTTTTTATTAGGAAAGTTTCAAATATCTGCCCAAGTAGAGAGAATAGTATAATGAATTCTTATGTGTAGCTCGTCTATCTTCATCAGTTACCAACATACAGCTACTCAAATAGCATCTACATCCCTGCCCCCTCGTGATTTGTTCCAGTTAAGGATTTTGAGGATCCCTGGTGGTACAGTGGTTAAGCATTCGGCTCATAACTAAGAGGTTGTCTGATAAACAAAAGGTTGGCCTTTTGAATCCACTAATGACCCCATAATGGAAAAGACTAGGCTATCTGCTCCCGGAAAGGTTATATCCTAGGAAACCCTATGGGGCAGTTTTACTCTGTCATAGGGGTATGAAACAGCATCAAGTCTGCATACAACCAGGGGCCACACTTGTAATCAGGGCTACAAACCAGTTTACTGTATTTGACCGCCAGCTGAGAATTTGCCTTTTCATCCCAGATATACTAAAATCACAATCCACATTTTTCACCAGAGATTCTAATTTTGTGTATCCTGGGTGGAAAGGCAAATTCTCAGCAGAGGGTCAAACTGGACTGAACCAACTCGAAGTCCTAATGATAAGAAACTTACAAAGGTGAAATCCAATTTCTAAAAACACGTTTTGTGGCAACTTCTCTCCCACACCATTGATGCAGACAAATTTAATAAAAGTAAGTGGTTTGAAACTACCAGCTATTCCACAGTACAGGAATAAAGATGAGGCTTTCTGTTCCTGTAAAGATTTACAGCCTCAGAAACCCTGTACAGGGTCACTATGAGTCGGAACCGACTCCATGGCACATAACCACCACCACCACCACCAAAGGTGTGTTAATCCTACTGGGGGTATGGAGGATGCTCACACCCTCCTTGAACTTTGGAGCTTCTTCCCTGGAATAGTCTTTGGTAAGGAGAGATGAGGTTAAGGACTAAAATCATCTTTACCTCTGGTACTTCTGATGAGAACTCTCTGGGTAGGTTCAAGAGGAAGGGCAGTATTTCTTATTTTCTTAACTTCAGCAAAGTAGTACAGTTCATCTTATTTGGTTTTGAAGATGATACGATTGTACAGGCTTCACCATGATCTAGTAATGCCGGAACACCAGGATCTAATGTAGTCGGAACAGCCACTGGAAGAAAAGTCTTCCCTAAGAATCGTGTTCTAAATGAAATGCTGCCCCCATTAAACTCAGCCCAGAGTTACTGTATTTGCTAATATACAGCAATTCTCCACTTACCAAAGTGAAGATTCTCTCTAAAAAGAATGTTATTGTTGTTGTTTAGTGCTGTCAAGTCAATTCTGACTCAGCAACCCTGTATAGGGTTTCTAAGGAGCGACTAGTGAGCTCGAACCGCCGGCCTTACAGTTCAAACCAATCTGACAGTCTAGTGCTTATATGCTACAGCGACACACCAGGAATTCAAAAAGTGTGTTAATCAACAAACTTTTGAGGATGTGAAAAGAAAATTAAGTTTCTGCTTAAGTAATTTGTTTTTATTTTTAAATCACATTGAAACAGTATTTCATTTACAGATATTATCCTTTTCCACTCAGATTTCAGGAAACAATTTTATCCCAACTCTTTCACACATCCTTGACAGGAAAGCCTTTGATATATGACCAGAGTAACTTTTGAAGTCACCTGACAATTTTCTAGGATATATCTTTTTTGTTCCTAAGTAAATTGAGGTCCAATATATTTGTCACCAAAACTTTCAGGACAATGAAATTTTAGGCAAGACCATAAATATTACATGTATCTGTCTATTGAACAATTTTCTTAATCCTTTAGATATATACGGAGTTCTGGTGTGGTGCAGTGAACACACTGGATTCAAGTTTGGTTTGAACTGCATGGTCGTCAATTCAAGCTCACCAGCTGCTCCTTGGAAACCCTATACAGGGTCACTATGGCAAACCAAACTCGATAGCACTAAACAACAACATTGATATATACAAGAGCCTGGGTGGTGCTGTAGGGTAAGCTAGCCACAAAGTCAGCAGTTCAGACCCACCAGCCACTCCATGGGAGAAAGATGAGGCTTTCGGCTCTCGTCAACATTTATAGCCTTGGAAACCTTGTACATGGTCACTGTGAGTGGCAATTGACTTGATGGCATTACAGCCTATCCACTTTATTGCTTTATAAAGTGTTTTTTAAATGTCTCGTCTGCTAAAGATTAGTTCTGTCTCCTGGACTGAGAGTTGACTGAAATTGTTTCACACTTACATGTCCTCCCCAAACTAGCTTGTTTGAAATAAAGTACTATTTTGAAGTGTTATTACAAGCCTAGAGAACACTTGTAATTAGAATTTTTTGGGTGTGTGTGTGTGTGTATGTGTGTAGGGGTGGGGCGGGATGTCTCACCTGAATTCACACCACTAGCTGACTCCAGAGAATGGCTATTTAAGTCCTGTTAACTTTGCCTGTCCCTCAAGACCACCCAAACTCAGACCTTTCTGGTGTTTCTGTCTCTGTAGATCAGATCCCACCCCCAGTTTGGCGATCTCTGCCAGAGGACCACTGCTGCATCGTGCTGCCCCAGCTGGACGCTGGGAAATTATATCGCCATTCTGCACAACAGATCGTCCTGTCAGAAGATCATTGAGCGGGACGTTACCCACACCCTGAAGCTGCTTCGGACCTGCGCCAAACACTACCAGAATGGCACGCTGGGGCCAGACTGCTGGGACATGGTGGCTAGAAGAAAGGATCAGCTCAAGTGCACCAATGTGCCTCGGAAATGTACCAAGTACAACGCCGTGTACCAGATCCTCCATTACTTGGTGGATAAGGACTTCATGAGCCCAAAGATGGCCGAGTACACCACGCCAGCTTTAAAGTACAGCATGCTCTTCTCACCCACAGAGAAAGGGGAGAGCATGATGAACATCTACTTGGACAACTTCGAAAACTGGAACTCTTCGGATGGCGTCACCACTGTCACCGGGATTGAGTTCGGTATCAAACACAATTTGTTTCAAGATTATCTGCTCATGGATACTGTGTATCCTGCCATAGCCATTGTGATCGTCCTTCTAGTCATGTGCGTCTACACTAAATCCATGTTCATCACGCTGATGACAATGTTCGCCATCATTAGTTCCTTGATCGTTTCCTATTTTCTCTATCGCGTTGTATTTAACTTTGAGTTTTTTCCCTTCATGAACCTCACTGCGCTCATTATTTTGGTGGGAATCGGAGCAGATGATGCTTTTGTCCTGTGTGACGTTTGGAACTACACCAAATGTGACAAGCCTCACGCCGAAACTTGGGAGACCGTCAGCATCACGTTGCAGCACGCTGCGCTCTCCATGTTTGTCACCAGTTTCACCACCGCAGCGGCCTTCTATGCTAACTATGTTAGCAACATTACAGCAATCCGATGCTTTGGGGTTTACGCAGGCACGGCTATCTTAGTGAATTATGTCTTGATGGTCACCTGGCTTCCAGCAGTTGTGGTCCTCCATGAACGATATCTCCTCCATATATTCAGTTGCTTCAAAAAGCCCCAGCAGCAGATATATGATCACAAGAGCTGCTGGACAGTGGCTTGTCAGAAGTGCTACAAAGTACTTTTTGCCATCTCCGAAGCATCGCGAATCTTTTTTGAGAAAGTACTGCCATGCATTGTCATTAAGTTTCGCTACCTTTGGCTGTTGTGGTTCTTGGCGTTAACTGTAGGCGGGGCCTACATTGTCTGTATAAACCCAAAGATGAAGCTTCCCTCCCTGGAGTTATCCGAGTTCCAGGTGTTCCAGGCATCTCACCCTTTCGAGCGGTATGATGCCGAGTACAAAAAGCTGTTCATGTTTGAGCGTGTTCACCATGGAGAGGAGCTCCATATGCCCATCACAGTCATCTGGGGGGTGACCCCCGAGGACAATGGTAATCCACTAAATCCCAAGAATAAAGGGAAGCTGACTCTAGACAGCAGTTTTAACATTGCCAGCCCAGCTTCCCAGGTCTGGATTCTGCATTTCTGTCAGAAGCTGAGAAATCAGACGTTCTTTTACCAGACTGATGAACAAGATTTCACCAGCTGCTTCATTGAGACATTCAAGCAGTGGATGGAAAACCAAGACTGTGACGAGCACCCGTGCTGCAGCCAGTGGACATTTCCCTACAAACAAGAGATCTTTGAGCTGTGCATCAAGAGAGCCATCATGGAGCTGGAGAGAAGCACTGGCTACCACTTAGATAGCAAAACCCCGGGACCACGATTTGACATCAATGACACTCTCAGGGCAGTCGTGCTAGAGTTCCAAAGTACCTACCTCTTCACTCTGGCATATGAAAAGATGCATCAGTTTTATAAGGAGGTAGACGCATGGATTTCAGATGAGCTGAGCTCTGCTCCGGAAGGCCTCAGCAATGGTTGGTTTGTCAGCAATCTGGAGTTCTATGACCTTCAGGATAGCCTCTCCGACGGCACGCTCATTGCCATGGGGCTCTCAGTTGCTGTTGCGTTTAGTGTGATGCTCCTTACCACTTGGAACATCATAATAAGCCTTTATGCCATCGTTTCAATAGCTGGAACCATCTTTGTTACGGTGGGGTCTCTTGTCTTGCTGGGCTGGGAACTCAATGTTTTGGAGTCTGTCACCATTTCAGTTGCAGTTGGCTTGTCTGTAGACTTTGCAGTCCACTATGGGGTTGCTTACCGTTTAGCTCCAGACCCTGACCGCGAAGGAAAGGTGGTCTTCTCTCTGAGTCGCATGGGTTCTGCCATTGCAATGGCCGCTCTGACCACCTTCGTGGCGGGGGCCATGATGATGCCCTCCACAGTGCTGGCGTACACCCAGCTGGGCACCTTCATGATGCTGATCATGTGCATCAGCTGGGCGTTCGCTACCTTCTTTTTCCAGTGTATGTGCCGGTGCCTTGGGCCACAGGGGACCTGTGGTCAGATTCCGTTACCCAAAAAACTACAGTGCAGTGCCTTTTCCCATGCCTTGTCTACAAGTCCTGGTGACAAGGGACAAAGCAAAACACAGACCGTGAACGCGTATCATTTAGATCCCAGGGGCCAGAACTCCGAAGTGGAGCATGAATTTTATGAATTGGAGCCTCTGGCGTCCCACAGCTGTAAAGTCTCTGAGAAGACCACTTACGAAGAGAGTCACATCTGCTCTGAATTCTTCAACAGCCCAGCAAAGCGTTTAGGGCTGCCGGTGCAGGAAGCTTACCACAGCGAGCTCAGCCACAACACCAAAAACGACCCAAGCTCTGCCTTGTCCCAGCCCCCTCTTGCGCAGCGCACTGTGTGCCAATTGTTCTCTCTGAATCGGGGCTGTAGCTGCCCCTGTACCTACACACATCTGAAGTACAGCCCGCCCTCCTGCCAGCAGTTGGGTGACTGCTTGTGCCACCAGTGTGCCCCTTCTCCTGGCAACTTTGTCCAGATCCAGAAGAGTATGGCACCGCTGAAGGTGGCACATCATGTCCCCGACAGCTTTGTGCACCCCGCCCCACACGCCCACCACTGCCCCTGCCTACAGGGAAGAGGGAAGCCACCTGGGATGCAGAACTCTCTGCCGCGGGAGTTTTTGCTTCACCCAGTACAGCACATTCAAGCCCAAGAAAATCCTGGGCAGGCCGGTGTACACAACCTTCAGGGCTTAGAAGAGCATCTTCCAAAGGTGGTGGAGCCATTGTCATTTGCCTGCAGAAGCATGGGGTCTTTCCGGAAAGCCTTTGGTGATGCTGAGACCAGCCAGAGGGGGCTCTGTGAAAGCAGAGACACTGAGAACATGGAGGGCAGCAGAGGAACTGAAAACAAGGATTCTAGTTTAGTGCATCAGACTAACAACGCCCAGAGGAAGGTGGAATTGAGCTTGTCACAGACTGATGTCACTGCGAATTCAGAGCATCTAAATCAGAACGAACCAAGATTTCTATTGAACCACTTCATGGGAGAGCCTGGGTGTGTGTCCTGCCCAAACAATCCACAAAATTGTGGCAGAATTGTGAGAGTGAAGTGCAATTCTGTAGACTGCCAGATGCCAAACATAGATGCCAATGTGCCTGCTGTATTAACACACTCGGAACTTTCTGGTGAAAGTTTGTTAATAAAAACACTTTAATAAATATATCGTTAAACTCAGAACCAATGCCTCAGTCAGTCTTTTAAAATGAAAGGAAATCCAGAACTTGAGCAAGTGTGCCCAAAATACAGCCACCACCCCCCCCCCAAACACTTGTTAAAATTATGGAATATAGAGTAAACTTTAATGAACAAATCCACAAATCTAATGAGTGTTGAAGATTGCTGGACTTTTTTTTTTTTTTTTTTTTTTTTTAAAGTAGGGTTGTTTTAGAAACTCTGGTGGAGTAGTGAGTTGGGCTCATTAACCCCAATGTTGCGTTGGGCTGTTAAGCCCAATGCAAGGTCAGCAGTTCATATCCACTAGCTGCTCAATGAGAGAAAGAAGAGGCTTTGTGCTCCTGTAAAGATTTACAGAGATGCTGTGAGTCAGAACCAAGTCAAGAGCACACAACAAAAACAACACAGTTGTTTTATATGTTTATAACCAGTTTGAAAAAGTATTCTCTCACTCCCCTCCCACAGTAGTGAATCCAAGATTTCGAGCTTAAATTACCTAGAAGTTTCTGTTGGCCCAGACAGTCATAGTTACCGATTATCTTCATTTCAGCACATTGGATTGGCAGTGCTCAGGACTATTGAGCGCTCAACATAAATACTAAGAACTGACCTCATTTTAATAGAACCACTTCAGTTGAGATTCAGCCTTACAAGAAGTAAGCATTAAGATTTTATATTTTTGGTGAGGCTTTGTTTGAAAACAAACTGGCAGACGTTTTAATAGGGTATTCCACCTGTCTGCAGAAGTAGACTTACATGAGGCTATTGATGCATTTTTATCCAAATTGGTCATTTCCACGTTAGGAGAGATTTGCATGTGTTCTGTTATTACATTGGCTAACCCTGGAGTTCTGGGTCTCACCTTGAGTCAGGTGACAGTGATGATAATACCACAGAGGAACAAGCCTGGGTAAAGAGGTTCATTACCCAATGGTGTGCTAAACTGTGATAATAAATTGCACATGGACAAAGATGGATCCTGTTCATATACACCCTACTCCCTTGAAGCTTTCAATGGAAAGAAAGTCTTCTATGAAAAGTTTTGCTTTCATCTCTTCCCCTAAGGAGACAAGTTCAGATGGCTGTGTTCTACTTTGGTAAGCTAAAAACAGTGTCTCAAAACATGTAAGGCTGATTTTATTGTGCAGCTAACACCTGGAAATGCTGAGCCTTCAGGCAGCATCTTAAATGACACTCGTGTACCTTGTGTTAGATCAGTCTGCAATAATTGAGTTGTTGCAGCCTGCTTTCTGGGTAATTCTTGTAACAGCATGTCATCTGATACTAAGTGCATTACAGCCTCATACAGAGAGAGTCCCGCTGCCTCCTCCTGGCCTTTGTGACCCTGCCTTAAATGTGGCCCTCAGAAAAAAAACTGGAAGAAACATTTCCAAATGCAGTGTTCTTTAGAAAGTTTACCTATGTTCTGTGAATTGTTTTCCCAATTAGATCTTCATATTATTCTAGGGCCTGAACAAAGCTATCTAGAGTTGGACAGGATCTCTAGGGTCATTGAATCCAACCTGTCAAACCACATTTTTAGTAAGTAGCTTTCCAACTTTTGCTTGATGCTTTTGTGACAAGCAACTCACTGGGTATCTGCCCTGACTGAATGAAAATTCAGTCCTGTAGTTTTTCTACCAGCTGGTCCTCATTCTGTTGGCTGAAGTGTAAACAAATCTCTGATCCTTCTCCCACATGGTAGCCCTGCAGATACTTGAAAACATAGTTATTACGTTCTTACACTAATATCCCTGGAAGTGCTGTGGCTCTATAGGATAAGCACTGAACTGCTAACCATATGGCTGGCAGTTCGAGTCACTAGCTACTCCATACGAGAAAGAGGAGGCTTTCTGCTGCAAAGATTTACAAGCCTCAGAAGCTCTATGTTGTTGTTAAGTACAATTGAGTCAGTTTTGACTCATGGCAAGCCTGTAAAGGGTTTTCAGGAGCAGCTGGTGGATTTGAACCGCTGCCCTTGCAGTCCAGTGCATTATCTTACGGCGCCACACCAGGACTTTATGTTGTTTTAGATAGTCTGACTCAGTGACCCAGTGCTGTCCTCACAGTCGTTAATCTTGACCTTGTTGCAGTTGCCACTGTGTCATTCCATCTCCATGAGGGTCTTCCTCTTTTTCATTGACCCTCCACTTTACCAAGTATTATGTCCTTCTCCAGGGACTGGTCCCTGCTGATAACATATCCAAAGAATGACAGATGAAGTCTCGTCATCCTTGTTTTCAGGAACATCCTGGCTGTACTTCTTCCAATAGATTTGCTTGTT
>NW_006408679.1:7608224-7637361 GCF_000296735.1 Chrysochloris asiatica | reverse complement strand
CCTATGTTGTTTTATATTTTTCCTGTAGGTCTTTCTTTCAAGAAGTATCTTCTGTTCTTCTAGCCACTCCAGGTTGGTCTGCTTGTCCTTTCAAGTGGGAGTTTCCCATCTCTGGAGATCTGGATGTGGTTCAGGCTTCCATCTATAGTCTTATGTATTGCAGAGGATCCTCAGGAAGCCTCCTTCACTGGGCACGTTGTAGCCCCATTTTAGGTATTCCAATCAGTTACAGGCAGAAGACGGACTTAAAAGCTTTCTATGGTGATGCTTTTTTGCTATTCCTCTATGGTACTTTTGATATTCTTCAACACCATAATTCAAATATATTCTTTTACAGTCTTTTTTTTAAATTCATTGTCAAATCATCACAAGCATTTGAGACTATTGAAAATATCATAGCCTGGGTCAGACACTTCTTAGTCCTCAAACTGATATCTTTGTTCTTGAACATTTTAAAGAGGTCTTGTGCAGCAGATTTGCCTAATGCAATCTGTCATTTGATTTCTTCACTGCTGTTTCCATGAGTGTTGCTTGTGGATCCACACAAAATGAAGTCTGACAAACTTCAATCTTTTCTCCATTTATCATGATGTTATTTATTGGTCTAGTTGAGAGGATTTTCGTTTTCTTTACATTGAGGTGCAGTCCATGCTGAAGGCTGAAGACTTTGATCTCAGAAATACTATACAGGGCTGCTATGAGTCAGAAAGGACTCACTGGCACTTAACGACAATAATTAATATATCTCCAATTCATTCCATTCTTCCTTTACCAGATTGTAAGCAACTATAACCCTGATGGAGTAATTATTGTCTCTTTTGGATTTCTTTGTGGAAACTCCCTCTCCAAGAGTGATACCTAAAACAGACTCCAATACATCCAGAAGAGAGTGGATGGCACGCCTGTGGATTCTCTTAGAAATGGGAATGACTTTTGGCTCAAGTATTAACAGCCAATTCTCATGCAACTTCAAAAAGAAAAACGCAAACTCATTGTCAGGGAGTTGATTCCAGCTCATGGCAACCCCCATGTGTTACAGAGTAAAGCTTCTCCGAAGGGCTTTCTTAATTGTAATTTTCATGGAAGCAGATCACCATGATGCTGCTAGATAAATTCGAAGCACTAACTTTTAGGTTAGGAGTCAAGTGCAAATTGCCATACCACCAGGGGATCTTCAAGCAGCTTGCTACTGCATGCCATCGAGTTGGTTCCAACTCATTGCAACCCTGTATAGGCTTCCAAGCCTGTAAATGTTTACAGGAGCAAAAAGCCTGATCTTTCTCCCATAGAGTGGCTAGTAGATTAGAACTGCTGTCCTTGCAGATAGTAACCTACCACATAACCCACTACGCTACCCTGGCTTCTGTCAAGCAGCTTTGTTGCTGTTAAGTGCTGTCAAGTTGGTTCTGACTCATAGTGACCCTGTAGGTGAGGAGCAGCTGGTGGGTTTGAACTACAGAACTTGTGGTTAGCAGTCCATTGCTTACCCTACAGCACCACACCAGGACTCCTCAAGCAGCTTTGTTGTTGTTAAGTGCTGTTGAGGTGTTTCAAATTCATAGCCACCCTGTATAGAGTTTCCAAGGAGCAGCTGGTAGGTTTAAAAAGCAGTCTGGTCTCTCACATACACTGCTGCTAAGTTGCCTCTTCAAACCAGTCTGTTTTTTACACCTAATTGCAGAAACTTATGTTCATTCCATTTGCATTTAATTCTGTTAGACAAATGAGGGGAAACACATTTAAAGGAACACTTAAAAATGGGACCCATAATACCCAAAACTAGATTGTTTTTCTCCCTTCTGAAATTTTAATGAGAGTTATTGTTAAGTTCTGTTCCGTAAGCTAGTGAAAATGTACTCGTCCAAATGCAAGTAAACCTAAATTCAGTAGGAGGTGCAACGTTCATTACAAACAGGCTAACCTGGAAGACTTGGATGTGCTAAATGCCATTTGATTTAGAAAATAGCAACTGGAATGGCAAGAACTTGGGAGGAGGGGGAGGTCCTGAGGTTTCTTCCTGGGGCCTCAATCAGACTGTTGTTATGTTGCCTGGTTCTGGCTGTGTCACAGGAGGCTAACCCAAACCCAATCCAAATCCCTTCATTTGTTTCTGACTCATGGCCATCCCTTGTCTATCACAGTAGAACTGTGCTCCATGGGATTTTTATGGCTGGTTTTTTGGAAGTAAATCACCAAGCCTTTCTTCCAAGGCACTTCTGGATAGACATAAACCTCTAACCTTTCAGCACATTAACGTTTGCACCACCTAGGAACTCTCAAAGGAGGCAAGAGGAACCTTTTCCTTCCCACTTCTACTTAGTTACCTTGAACCTTCAATGTGTCAGTTCCCCTTTTCACATTTACTTCATTTCTGGACTTACATCATAAAATAAAAATACATCATACATACATCATAAAATAAAAAACCCATAAATGTGCCCCTTTTCACATTTACTTCATTTCTGGGCTTACATCATGAAATAAAAATACATCTGGACTTAGAAGTGACTATTTTCACTTTTTATGCAGGCTTTTTTTTTTTTAAGAATTCATTTGCTGAGATGAGAAAATCTTTAAAATTTTCAGTGTTTGTTTTGTTTTGTTTTTCCAGTTCTGTTTCACAAAGAAATTCCAGCCATTGTCTTCTTCTAGATAATTGTGTAAAGCAAATTATACCTAATAGGTTACGTTACACGTAGAAAGAAAAAGTCCTTACCTGTCCATGTGAAATAGTTGTAACTTGGAAGATATTTGACAATGGAAAGGATTTGCATACTGTCTGTTACTGCAACAGAATAGACAACCCATCAGAGGAGAAGAATGGCTGTGTTAGGGTCATATTTTAATTGTGTAGCCAGATAATTTGTTCTTCAATGTTACCAAATTTGTTCTTGACTTCTTCCCTTAAGGTCACTTTTTAAATCCCAACTGGATAGAAAAAGTGCACCAGGCCAAGAACACAGAAGTTTTTCACAGAGAAGAGCCGTGTTATTTGAAATAAATTACAGTGCTTCTGCTCGTGTGTATAGAACATCCGGTCCATGGGCCGTATCAGGCCCTCAAAATCATTTGTTCTGGCCCTGCCAAAGAAACCGCAATTCCAGCCATCACATTTGGGGTGAGTTAATTAAATGCTTAACCAAATATAGTAAGCTAATTTTTAAGTTGATAATTTTGTGTGGTCTGTGAATGATGGTATAAATTTTGGCAGAGAAAAGGTTCCCCACCCCTGTTCTAAAGAATCTAAAATAATATTCTTCAAAGTTATGCTAAACTTCAATTACATTTCATTATAATAATCTACTATGCCCCAGCCTCAATCAGTCTAAACTATACAACTTTCACAGCAGGCAATCTGGATGGACAGTAGTTTGACAAATGTGGCCTTCAAGAAGGGTGGGAAATGTTCCCGGTTCACATTGTCTCACATGTAAACCATCTTTCCGCCAACAGTTGTGATGCATTCTGAATGAAACATGAGGACACAGTGGCTTCGGAAGCAGCTGTGTCTTTTCACTTTAATGAGGAGAATCATTCTAGAAGAAGGAAAAAAGAGGGAGAAAACTATGTATTTTAAAAATTCAAATAATGAATTTTGGAGGGTGTTTTTTGGCTTTTATTTTTACAAAGTTCAGACATAGTTACAGAAGTAGAAATTAATTGGAATCATGAGGTAATTTTTTGTTTTTTAAATGCAGAGAAACATTAGTTCAAACACCCCTTATGCCATACATAGTAGGTCTTTCCTAAATTTTTTGTTGACGTTTAATTTATTTCCAATTGTTCTGTGAATCTTAAAAAAAAAGCCACCTTAATGTTTTCTTTTGTGCAATAGCTTACTCTGTATAACATGTATAGAAAAACACGCAAGTAATGAATTGCTGTTGTTAGATGCCATTGAGTCGATGCCAACCCATAGCTACCTATATAGAGTTTCCAGGGAGCAGCTGGTGAGCTTGAGCCACCACCTTGCAGTTCAGACAACTTTGCAATCTGACACATTACCCCACAGCGCCACACCAGAACTCCTAACTAATGAATATCCAACGTAAACTCATAGATTCTTGCACCTTTTGTTCTTTAACACTATGTAACTGCCCTGATTTGGATCTTTTAAAGGAAAGAAATATCTTTGGAAACCAAAACACACACACGGGAACAACACAAGAGTTTCTGTCAGTTCCCTAACCCATCAGTTAAAATGTGGAGGTAGCACTGCCTTGCAGTTAGGATGCAGATTACTCAAGAGCTGGAGCCTGAGGGGCATTTGTTGCACAGATGGACACCTCACTGAGACTGGGATGTCACTTCAGGAAGGGATAAAGCAATGAGGTTCTGCATTCAGAAGTCATAGTCCAAGACAGGGCTCTTCATAATCTGGCTATCGTTCAAGGGGTTAATTTTAAATAGGCTTGAGGGCTATACACTCTGGGTAAAAACAATAATAATAATAAAATAAAGTCAGTGGTCCAGCCACTCAGTGAAGCACATGCCCTCTTTTTAGGGGGTATGAATCAACATTTGACATCCAGTGCACACACTCCAACACCTAGAAAGGACTGTGTTTCTTGATTTTTTTTTCTTGTTTATATTAACAATCCATGATATGCACAATGAAGCAGGAGTTAGAGTCCATGTCCTTAAAACTGCATGTGGAGCTAAACTTGGACATGGACCCTTTCTGATGTCTTTTTAAAAATGTTTTTCACTTAAGTTTCTATCATGTAATCTATACCTTCCTAAAAAAGGGGAAGAAGGCAGGTTATTAGGCAACAAGAAATCGTTTTCTTTGGAACCCAGTAAGATTTTTCTAGAAGCTGGTTTTAATTTGAGACAAAGTGATGATCCGAGTAAAACAGGCTTAACCTCCTTCCCTTATTGGACACTTGATCAATGACCACACTGAGCTTTACTCTCTTTAAAGAGGAAAGGATTAGCTAAGTAAACTGATAATGTAAATAAGATTATGAAGAGCCTGTTGGACCTGCCTAAGAAAACAAACTTCTAGGGTTTAAAAGACTACTGTAACACTACTGCCTTTCCAACATAGTGTGATCATGACAAATCTCACTCATAATAATTGTTTTAAAAGATCCAGTAGGATTCTCTTCAGACAAAACTTTACCAGATGTTTCAAGTATTACTTGAATATAACAAAACAGCATCTAATTTTACAGACTCTTTAGCATGTTCCTCCGCTGACATGCTGTGGTGATTCTACAAGGGAATCACTCTGGGCTGCAGGGGGCATCCTGGCAGCAATCCAGTGCTTGACTCAAGGTACCCTTAAAGGATGCAATGTGCAAAGCTACAAGCTTTGGCTTTCCTCCAGCAAAATTTCTATTCCTTGAGAGAAAAGGCTTTGAGGTAAACGAGCAAATCTCTACACATCCTCACACTGATCCAAAGCGAACACTCTTGTTCCTTTCGAGAGCTTGGTCTCTTTTCTTTTCATCTCTAGGATGGTCTGTCTTATTAGTCGTATATATCATCTACGAATAAAAATTGCTAAATAATCCAGGCACAGGTCCTAACTTGAAGTTCTCTCTTATCCTAAAAAAGAAGTTCTGGGAAGTACAAACAGCTAACACACTTGACTGCTGACCACAAAGTTAGAAGTTTGAGTCAAACCACAGGTACCTTGAAGCAAAGGTCTGGGGCTCCATCTGAAAAATCAGTCACTAAGGGAGCTCTGGTAGCGTAGTGGTTACGAATCGGGCTGCGAACCTTAAGGTCAGCGGTTCGAAACTACCAGCCGCTCCGCGGGAGAAAGATGAGGCTTTCTACTCCCGTAAAGATTTATACCCTCGGAAACCCTATACAGGGTCGCTATGGGTCGGAACCGACTCGACGGCACTTAACAACAACAACAACAAAGGACTCTGTGGAGCAGAGTTCTACTTTGACACCCGTGGGGTCACCAGGAATTGGAGTCAAGTGAACAGGAACTAGTTTTTTATCCTGAAGAAGACCGCTGGCTCTGACTCAGGTGCGGGGTTTCCTGCAGAGAGTGACCTATCTTTTCCAATTACAGTAAACTGCACAGCACTGTAATAAATACCTACATGTTGCCATCAGAGAATAAGCAGACAAAACAGAAAAGCCATCGTTGAGAAAAAGCTCAGTCTTGCCTCTAACTCACGGGGACACAGAAAACCAGTTCAGACACAAATCCCACTCTGGAGACAAAAACAATCTTTCCCTCATCTGTGGGTTGTCTGTTGCAGACTCCATCGGAATGGGAAGTTTCATTTTGAGCCCTTCAGTGACGGAGGGAGGGCAGATTTGTAATCTCTGTGTTGTTACTTTGTCTTTGGGTCTTGGGAGACTCCATCCTTCTCCAGAAGGCTGGGCTATCCTGAAGGGGGTATGGGTAACTTCATTGGTTCAAACTCCAGAATCCAGCCAGGGAAGGGAGCCAATGAGCTTTCTGTTCCTTTACTCAACACCAAGACTTGCCCAGCATCTGTCACTCTTGTTGTTAAATGCTGTCAAGTCAGTTCTGACACACAGTGACCCTGTGTAGGGTTTCCATGGAGCAGCTGGTGTGTTTGAACTACCAACCTTGTGGTTAGCAGTCCAGTGTTTATCCTACAGTGTCACGTCAGGACTCTATCATCTTATGTTACAACTAATTATCTGAGGGTGTATCCGTCTCCCTCACTAGACTAACTCCTCCAAAGCAAGGTTTCTTCCTCATACTTTGCTGTGTTTAAGTAACAAGACTGCACTCAGGGCCCTGGGTCACAGAACCCTTACCTTCATGAGAGCTCCAGCCCTTAAAAACAAGATCCATGTACCCCAGAAGAAGTGGTTCTCAAAACAAGTCATTGAGCAAGCAAGACTTTTAATTATTTTTTAAAATGCACATTATTTTTGTTGTTGTGAATACACACAACAGAACATACACTAATTCAACAATCTGCATGTACAATTCAGTAAAGTTGATTACATCCGCCCAGTTATATAATCTTTCTCACTCCCTTCTCCCAATTGTTCCTTCCCCATTAACATAAACTCAGTGTCTACTAAGTTTCTTTTCTAATCTTTTAAGTTGCCATTTCAAATGTGATCTTATGCATGTGGATTTTAAAAGCTCACGATGCTCAAGGCAAATCTCTATTTTAATTGGAGATATGGAAAATGTTCTATGATTCAACCAATTGAACAAACATTTAAATAGTCTCAAGCATTTTAGAACCATGCCTGTGTGGACCATCAGGGCCTTAAATAATTTTAAATAAAGGAATTTGTAGTTTAACAAACAAAAACATAGCTCAAATAACAAGACGTACATCATAATACCTCAATTTCCTCATCTATCAACTACAGTAGATGATACCTACCTCACAGGGGTAAAAAGATTCAATAAACAGAGGCATGTTAAAGAACTTTATAAAACGCTACACTGTAAATATTTTTATTCCAGTGGTTGTTACATTATTCTAGCCTATTCATTAAAGCATTTTCTGCAGAGATTCAAACAACCCACTTTTTGTTAGCTTATTCATTGCCATATACATGCCATGTATCTATGTATTTAGGTTGCAAATATTGTATATTGTGTGGTACATAGACCTGTGTGTACATATGTATGTTCAGTGTATATATTTGCTGCAGATACTTCAATATAATAAAAAATTTATCTTACTCCACTCTGCCTATGATCAGCATTGTTTCCAAATAAGGTGTATTTCAACAACTGTCTCCATGCCCACTATACATTTATTTTGGGGTACCACAGAGACACAGGGTACCAAAGTTTGACTTGCATACAATGTCTACTTGTCCTCTGATGTTATGTACATTTGTCCTCACTTTCAAACTACGGAACCAACTCCTACTCGAAACAAGTTCTTCATCACAATCACCTTCACTTGCTCTACATGCTAAATCATGGCACTGAAATAAAACTCACTAAGAACTGTATTCACCTGCCCTGATTTACTACAAATTCTCAAAGACACAGTTAGGAACGGATCTCAGAACTGCCTGTATCTTCTACTCCAACCTTATAAGCTGAATATTTTTAAGGCTATCCCTTATATTACAGTTGTAGCTTGTTATGCTTTGTTTGTACTTTACAAGTCACCTTTACAGACATCCTCATTTAAATGAAATCAATCCACACCATAAACTGCCTGCCACTAACTTTTGAGTGAATGGATGAATGAATGAATGGAAGCATGACTGAAGTAGTCAAAATTTCCCCCATTTTACAGATGATGAAATTGAGGTAAGGAATTTAGATTGATCACTCAACTGACAAGTGACAAGGTTGGAGTCTACAATTCTGTTGTCTATAAAGTCATATAAAATGTGGTTCCTAATTCCTGGGTATTGTCTTGATTTTAACAGCCTATGCGGCCAGACTCCTGATAGCTCTGGTCACTACTATTTCTCTTTACTTTGTTTTTATTCTCTTTACTTTGTTTGTATATGCTATATTTTCCCATGTAACATATCCACACAAACATCATGCACCCATATAACATAGGTAATATGTATAAGAACTAGTATGCCCGGTCACCCAAGTTGCAAAAAGTGTGTAAAATACATATGTAGTTTTTCTAGTTATCTACTTGCTATTTATGTATATGTTCACAGAATACTTGTTTCATATTCATTTTGAGGATTTCCTAATGCTCAGGAATTGAAAAGCAAAACCATTTCAGTGAGATTTCTAATATCCCTTCAATCTGCTGCTGAAAACAAACTAGAAGATCACCCACACCTCAGAACTGTGCCTGACTTAACATGGGAACCCTAAAGGCTTTGGGGGAGGGAACTTATTGTCCCAGCATTCTTAGCTCCAGCTAAGGAATGGGCAAAGAGCAAGATGAAGGAAAGATGTGCTGGAAGGATGGGCACCTAGAAAGGGGAAAAGGAAGGGTGGGAAAACTTTGTGAATGACCTTTGGTTTTATTAAGAGAAAATGATCTACTAATGCAAGTCAGAGACACACATCTCTGAGAATAAATAAAGTCAGATTTCACACAGTCTGCTGGGCTTGACCTGTCCATCCACATCAATTAACAACCTTAACTACAATTACTGAGCACTTAGTAGATACTCAAGCACTGGACCAAATATTTTATACATATCAGGAAATTTAACCCTCACAATACACCAAATGAGGTAGAGATGACTATCCGTTCCATGTTACAAAAGAGGAAACAAATTCAGAGATTAAGGTGACTTGCCCAATTTCATACTTTACCAGGTTTCCCTGACTCCCCAATCACTTTGCCACCAGGCAACGTTCTCCAAAACCTCTCATCGCCAAAATGCCAGAGGACCAAGAGATTCTTTAGACAAGTTTCTCTCGGAATACATGGCACCAGCAGTCAGATTGTAACTGATGTTGGTCTTGAATGATCTAAATGTAACCAAGTAACACAAGGCTTACTAAAGCCGCAACTGTGTAGCTGGAGCTGTTGTACCTTGAACCACCCACCTCTGCATCATAAGACATCTGCCAAAGCCTTTGGGTTCAGGAAACCCAAAGTGCCACACAAGGACAATGCAGACCTGTGATGTCACTTCAGGAAGATGAAGGGTAGGTGGGGTGGGGAAAGAATGAAAAACCATTCTATGGTTCTAGAGTCAATCTGACCAAAAACAGTGGCCAGGGCCTACCTGGGCTTCCTATTCCCCTGGTGGACAGGCCCAAGAATGTTCTAGTCAGTGCCAGGCCAACCCCCAAATCTGGATCTGAGGCCCCAAGTCATCCTGTAGGGAGCCTGCCTTGGACTTAACAAGGGCTTGCTTGTAGGTGGGTTGATCTTAATGATTCCCAAAGGATGGCCTCAACCTGGCTCTGGGCCCCGTCTACCACTCCGTACCCCTGCAGATCTCTTCTACCCAGAAGTCCACCTAGGAGCAAGTCTAGCTCAGTCAGCAGCGCTAGCCCATGCTTGCCCAGAGCTGAGCACCTTCCCCTGAACCTACTCCTATTGCTGTGAAATCAGATCCAAAAGGTTGCTTCTGGGTTACAAGTCACTGTGGGTCCCTCCTTACTTCACATGAGTGGTTATGTGGGACCACGGGACACCTGAGTGAGACTATAACCAGGTGAAGGAAACCAACTGGCATCCACTTGTGAAACTTAGCTAATAAGAACTCTATGAGTCACAATAGAACACTGTCCAAGGTAGTGCTAGAAGATGAGCGCTTTAGGTTGGAAAGCACTCAGAATACATTACATGGTGGCCACACTGGACTCAAGCACACCAACAACCCTGGGGGCAGTGTTTTTTGTTCTCTGGTGCTTGAGTCATCAGGAGTTAGAGCAGACTCAATGGTAACTAACAAGGTTATCATTTTTGGATTAAAAGGCAGAATTACTTTACTATGGAATAAGCAAAGCTTTGTTAAGACCAAATAAAAGGCCAACAATTTAACACTGTCAAGCAAGAATTCCAGTACAGAGTCAAGGCTCTGAAGTCTGAAGTTGGGGAAGAGAAATGGGGTAAGGCTTTTAAGCCTCAAGCACATGTCCAATCTCTGTGCACTATATGGAAAGCAAAGTCTCTGAGCATCCTGATTGGTTGGGGACTTCAAGCTTGCCTGGTGACAAGGAACCTGCCAAGTGCACACACTCTGGGCTGGCTGGAGGAGATTGCTATCCCTGGGCAGACCCCATGGTGCCAGTCCCAGGTCATTTTACCACCTGCTTCTGCATATACATGAGGAGACTTCTTGGACAGGTCCCATTGTCCAGCCAGCCTGTCTGTGTCCACGGGATGGTGGGCAGTTGGGGCTGTCAGTTCCTCATCTCACCCAACCTTGGCATTCCCGGCTAATGCAAAGGGACAGGGACCAGGGCAGGAGAGGAGCAGCTATTCTTCCATGAAAAGTCTAGACACTTTGGGGTTACTCTTTTAGGCAGACCTGAGCCCTTCTGCCACCTTCCTGCCCCGCTGGGCCTTCTCCAGGGCTCCCTCTGCCCTCTAGTCTTATAAGCCGAAGGCTCTGTGAGCACCCACCCCCACCCAGTCCCTGGGGAAAAAGTCCAGCAAGGAAATGGCTGCCTGGATCCGGACAGGAAAGGCGTGTAGTGTCGGGGGGAGCGGGTCTGCTCTTCCTCATCTGCCGGGTGGGAGCAGCACAAGGGAGTAAACAGGAGACTGCTTAGCACTGGACATTCCTGAATGAGGTATTTCTTTTTAACTGGAAGGAAGGGATATCCTGACATTGATCATGAGATGTTCCCACTAGGAATCTTTCAAGACCCACAATAGGAAGGGCTAGGATGCACTTTGTCCTGAGAACCGGTGGCCAGAACACTTCCAGGATTCAAGTGGTGATCAATCCACCTCTAGTCCAAGCGTCAAGGGGCAAAAAAGCAAAACAGTTACTATTGAGTGGGCCCAGTGTGTATAAAGGAGGGCTGTGCTCAGAAGGTTTTTGGTTTTTTTAAATTTTTCATTGTAAATTATATGATAGTTTACATGGGAGAACATTAGCTTTACATTCATCTTATTGTATTTAATTTCATTGCAATGATTACAGTCCCCTCCATGCATCATCAAACAACCAAAGGGTACACCCCGCAAGTCTGTCCCTCAGCCATCAGCACACAGCCCCTCTCCCTCCCTGAGTTTAGAGTCCCCAGCTGCTCCATCTCTCCACATCATTGTCTTTGCCTCCATCTGTGGCATCACTGCTTCTCTGGATATGGTCCTGCGCTCCGCTCGTCTCCCTTCATGGTCCCAGGGACCTCTGCTCCTGGACTGTAAAATCAACCACTCCCTCCTTTTGTTACAAAACATCTACCTATACATTTCCAACTCTGACAGTTAGTCCTGATAGCAATTATTCACTATTGTATCACAAGAGTCTTATCCCCATTTCCTTTCATCTGCCCCATCCAGACAAGTTGGAAACCACTCAGTGTAGATTCTACCTTCCCCTGCACCCTCTGGAACTAGGCTGCCTCTTGAAAGCTTGTAAACCAGTCACTTCTTGCCTTTGAAGCTCTCCCGTTTTGGGTAGCCAATGTCTTAAGTTGCCTATCCCTGTTGACCCTGTATACTGAGGGGTGGGAATGATCCTCCCCGTAAAGATTTGTTCCCTCTTTTAAGCACTACAGACATAAGCATAGGTCAAGGTCATCAAATTGCAGTCGATTACTCTTTTTTTCCTTGTCTTTCTTCTTCTAGTCGAGTTCTGATCATCCAGCCATTGAAGCCAGGTCAAGTGGGTACTATCTGCAAGTATGGGTGTTCTTGTATATCTCCCCTCACTTCATATCAGCTGGACACTTTACTCTCCACTCTAGTCCTCTGTGGCCATGTCCCTGTCCCTGGGCCCAGGAGTCCCCAGGTCTTGCTATACTGCTGGCAAACCAGGTTGAGATCTGAGTTGACAGGAGTCTATTGAACGTGGTCAGACTTAGTTCACAACTTCATTGCTGTTTTCCCCCCCACTTCCCCTTATCGGTGACCAGTGTGGTCACCAGCAAGACCACATGTCTGTTCCTGTATTCCCCTTGAGTCTCAGTCTTGGAAGGGGGGTTGCTCTGAAGGGACCCAACCGCTTGTCTTGATGGCTTCTGGGCGAATAACTTGCTTGTTCTTGTAGTCAATCAGACTGCCATTATTGTTTTTTTTATTTTTCCTACTGGTATTTCTTTCAAGAAGTATCTTCTGTTCTTCTAGTCACTCAAGGCTGGTCTGCTTGTCCTTTCAAGTAGAAATTTCCCACCTCAGAAGACTCTGGATGGAGATCAGGATTCCACCTATGGTCTTATGCAATGCAAAGGCTCCTCTCAGAAGGTTTTAAATGGTTGACTTTTCAGAGGTAAACTTCCAGAAGAGTCCTTAGAAGCAAGGACAGAGACACTATAACTCACTTATATACTTTGAACCCATTGTGAGGGAAGATCAACTGTTAGGAAACAACACTGTGTTTGGCAAAGCAGAGGGCCAGAAAAACTGAGAAGTCCTCAATCAATCCAATCAATCAATGGATTGATCCCATAGCCCTCAAAGAGATAGACTGACCCAGACACACCCATCACCATGTGGATGTCAGAGCATCTGCCAACACCTCATTCTCTTACACACGTGTTACCCTGCACTGCAGTCAATTTGTGTGTGGCGCTGTGGGTTAATGTGCTGGACTACAAAGTCGGTTTGAACCTCAAGGTCGGCAGTTCAAGCTCACCAGCTGTTCCTTGGAAACCCTATACAGTGTGGTTACGGGCTGGAACTGACTCTGCGGCACTTAACACCACCAACAGGAATACCGTAGCCATTAGTCTCATGTCACTTTAAAGCACTAGATTTGGGGCTCCTGGTCTCCAGAACTGAGACAATACATTTCTGGGTTATAAGGAACCCAGTTTGTAGCACTTGGTTAAGGCAGCCCTAGAAATGAACATAGGAGCAATCCAATAACTGCAAACTCCTTTCTGCCTGCAGCCCTTAGTCCTTTGCCCTACATTGCTACCTCTCAAGGAACTAGCAGTGTAGGGCAAAGAAGAGGCTGTTGTTATGAAGTGCCATTGAGTCAGTTCTAATTCATAGCGACCCTCTATAGGGTTTCCGAGGCTGCAGTAAGCCTCACTTTCATCTTGTGGAGCAACTGGTGGATTCTAACTGCTGACCTTGTGGTAAACAGCCCAATGTGTAATCTGCCACCAGGATTCCCTAAAAGAACATAATGCTCAAGGCAGAGAATTGTACTAGTTAAGCTAAACTATTGTTTGCTCAAAGGGTTATTTGGAAGTAGATAACCAGGCCTTTCTTAGAAGGTGCCTCTGGGTGGACATCAACTGTCACTCTTTCGGTTAGCAGCCAGGCCCTTTGCCCCACCCAGGGACTCAGAAACAACCCAGACATCTCAAAAGGCATTCTTGGTGTCAGTGTGGATCCAGCTCAAGTGGAACCAAAACTCGTGAAGTCTACCCCTCTCCAGATGCCAGGACCCTCATGTGGGAGAGAGTCATGTTGCAGTGGAAGGTGGTGCTTTAACCCAGTCCCCCATCCCCAGCAGACACACTCTAGAGAGCTGTAACTTCTCAGTAACTGGTAGGCTTCTTAGCTGCCTCCCACTGACCCCATGACCCCTGGTATGGTTCAGGTTCAAATAATGTAGCCCACTGTTCCAGGAAACTGGAGAGTGGGCAAGTCTGTGGACAAAGCACAATTATTCCCTGATGTTGTGAAGGAGCTGAAGCAGGAGGGATAGGGCCTTCTCTCTCATAAGTTCCCCTGAGGGCTGAGGCGCTGACAGAGGGTCAGCAGGCCAAAGGAAGCTGTGGGTTCCAGACAGAGCAGACAGCCACCAGAGCCCTCAAGTCAGGCCCACGGCTGAGGTCTGCCTGTATGTCTGTACTCCTGCTCCCAGGACCCACAAGGAAAGGTGAGAGGCCCCAGCCAGCCAGGGCATGGCAGGACATCACTGTAGCTGCTTTGACCACCCCACAGCCTTTCTGCAGACAGAAGCCAATTCATACTCCCTTCAATATGCTGTTGCTAGATGCCGTCCAGTTGATTCTGACTCAGAGAGACCCTATAGGGCAGAGTCAAACATCCTTAAAGGGTTTCCTAGGCTCAGAAACCCTGTACAGGGTCGCTGAGTCAGAACCGACTCTACGGCACATAACAACGACAACAACAGCAGTCTTTACAGGAGCAGCTCACAAAGTCGTTCCCCCTGGAAGCCACTGGATGAATTCGAGTCATTCACCTGGTAGTTAGAAGCTGAGCGCTTAGCTGTTGTGCCACCAGGACTCCTATACACCCACTCCTTACTTTTCAATGTGGTTAATTCCCAAAGCCCTGATCATTATGTGAAAATCGGCATTAAGCAAAAATGCAGGATGACCGTATCAGATTACAGAAAGGACAATGTTGACATCATTCCATAAATACCAAATCAAGTCCTGAGATTCATGTCCCACTCAAGATGACAAAAAACGTCACCCTGGTCTCCCATTACCCCAGGTATAGGTTAATGTGGTCACCCTATTCTTACATTACCCCAGGTATAGGTTAATGTACAAAATCATCAGATCATAGATGTTTTACTATGGTCATATATGTGAAATGCCAGGTGACAGGATAGTTGATCAGTGAAGAGTTGTTGTTGTTAAGTGCCGTCGAATCAGTTCCTACCCATAGCGATCCCGTATAGAGTTTCTGAGGAGCAGCTGGTGAGCTTGAACCACTGACCTTGCAGTTCAAATAGCTTTACAGTCTGGCGCATTAACCCACAATGCCACACCAGGACTCCAAGTGAGGAGTTGTCGTTGTTATGTGCTGTGGAGTTGGTTCCAACTCATAGCAACCCTGCATAGGGTTTCTGAGGCTGTGAATCTTTACGGGAGCAGAAAACCTCATCTTTATTCTGTGGAACAGCTGGTAGTTTCGAACTGCTGACTGTGAGATTAGCAGCCTGAATCGTAACCACTACGCTACCAGAGCTCCTTAAGTGAGGAGTTGTTGTTGCTAGGTGCCCTCAAGTTGGTACCGACTCATAGTTGTTGTTGTTAAGTACAGTGGAGTCGGTTCTGACTCATAGTGACCCTGCACAGGGTTTCCAAGGCTGTAAATGTTTATGGGAGCAGAACACCTCATCTTTCTCCTGTGGAACCGCTGGTAGTTTCGAACTGCTGACCTTGAGGTTGGCAGCCCGACTCATAACCACTATGTTACCAGAGCTTCTTACCGACTCATAGTACGTGTCCTTAAATATTGTTGTTAAGTACCGTCAAGTTAGTTCCCACTCACGGTGACCCTGCATAGGGTTTCCAAGGAGTGGCTGGTGGGTTTGAATCTCCAGACTTAAGATTCAAACCCACCTTGTAGTCCAGTGCTTATCCTACAGTGCCATACCAGGACCTTCAATATAGGGGGAACACATTTGTGAAAAGATATTGGTTGCTTCCTGGAACCTCAAGGCAGGCTTCCTGAAAGTTGCTTCTCAGTCTCCAGGTTGGCTTGGCCCTGCTTCCCCTTTCTCTCTCCTTCTGTGGACTGGTTTCCTCCACTTGTGTCTGCATAGGTGTTGCTCCAACATGCTGCCTTCCACCCTGCAAATCCAGCTGGGACAGCTTACTGAACCAATCTCTCAGAGTGCCCATTGTAAATTTCAGAAGCGAAAACCTGATTGGCTCAATTCTGCATCTCATGGGCCATGTGTTGTTCACCAAGGTCAGGGAGAAACAGGGTCCTATAGAAAGACACTCTGGCTTCTCACCAGGTGGTGCAGAGGAGGAGGGCTGGAAAAGCAACTCCAAAAGGTCTTTGTTGAGAAAAGTTACCAACATCCCTTGAAACTCTAAAACCATACAGTTGTTGTTAGTTGCCATTGAGTGGGCTCCAACTCATGTACAACAGACAGAACGTGGCCTGGTCCATCCCAACTTCAGGATCTTTGGTGTGCTAGAGTCCATTGGGTATTGGGTACCTTCTAACCTCGGGGGCTCATCTTTCTACACGATATCCGACAGTTTTCTGCTGTGATCCACTGGGGTTTCACTGACTAACTTTCATAAGTAGATTGTCAGACCTTTTTTCCTAAGTCTTTGGCTTCCACCATGGGTGACCCTGCTGAAATTTGTAATACTGTTGGCAGAGCTTCCAACATCACAGCAACACGCTATACAACCACAGTGTTGGAAAAAAAAATCCACCAAGCGCCTACGTACAGGTATGTGTTAACACAGTGGGCTAGGCCAATAGAAGGTTTCCTACAGGAAGCAGGGAGATATCTTGCCCTGGCCTGTTGCTCCCTCACTTCCACTCCCACCCCATTCAAGGACTTAAATCCACCCAAGATAGCAGGAGTCCCAGCCTGTATGGTGCCACAGTTCTGACTTTGGGTGCCAGCAGACATTTCCCTAAATGCCTCCAGCCCCAGGCACTTCCTCCTTAGAGCAATATCTGTCTGGGTTCCGAGCCCAGCCCTTGTAATGTGCCCCATAATCCTGCAGAAGCTGCCTTTGTGGGAAGCCTCTCACTAATCCATCCCCAGCAGGCACAGAGCTGTTCCTGGCTGGCTTCCGGCTTGTTGCCTTGACCTGGATGTGGCTGTCTCGGGGCTCACAGTTGCTGGCCCGCCTGGCTGGTCTTCTCCCCAGGCCCTGATTCCCAAGGAGGCAGCTGCTCCTGTCGATCCCCCTCCTTCTGGTTTACATCCAGAGCCTCTGTGAAATGCCCAAGAGCAGAAATGAGGAATTAGGGGCAGGCAAGAACAGCGTGGAACCAGAACCATGGTGAGAATGGGTTAGAGGGGCCAGGTGGGCCACCCCTAGCCCGCCCAACACCCCATGTACTTGGAGCCTGTGATTGTCTTCCTTTGAGGCCAAAGCCACCGTGGCCTCTTCTAACCACTGCATCCTGGGGGGAGGGACACCCCACCTGCTCAGGGTTGGAATGAGGACTTGATAGGAAAAGCAGCTGGAGCATAAGGCATTCACATTGGCTCAGATTTCACACTGTTGTGATTTAGGATTAGCAGGAAGAAGAGGCAGATCAGATGTGGCTGTCATTAGAGACTTTTCTCCCCCAGGGACCAGCCCTGGGCCCTGCCCTTTCCTCCCCCACCTCATCTCCCTGCTCCTGACCTGGCCCCTGTCTGGGATGGGCCTGAACTCCCTTAGGAAGCTCCATGCAGCCTCAGCTGGTTCTTTGTGATCTCCTCAAACGTTTGGCTTCCTGTGCAGCCAGGGGTTCAGGCATAAGTCAGGTGGGCTCTGGCCGGGTCCATGGAAGAATGTTGGGTGCTGTTAACAAGTCTGTTTGGGGTGGGGAAATTTAGTGGACCATGTATTTGGGTGCTCATTCTAGTTATCTAAATGCTCCCATGTATTAATTGATGCAACAATTGAACACCTACCTTATACCACCAATAGTGGGCATAATCATGGTGTTTCACTTAACAATAACACAATCCTTGCTCTCAATGAGTCTAACCTGTTACTGGTGAATCAATTCTGGCCCATGGTGTGTGTCCGAGTAGAAGTGCTCCACAGAGTTTTCAATGTCTGATTTTTAAGAAGTAGATCACCAGTGCCTGTGGATGGACTTGAACCTCCAACCTTTTGGTTAATAATTGGGCACTTTTACTGTTTGTACCAATCCCAGGACTTTTCAAAGAAATTGTTGTTGTTGTTAAGCGCTATCAAGTCAGTTCTGAATCATAGTGACCCTGTATAGGGTTTACAAGGAACAGCTGGTGGGTTTGAACGGATGACTTGTGGCTCACAGTCCATGCTGATCCTACAAATGCCACACCAAGATTGTTATTGTGAATTGTTGTCGAGTCGTTTCCAACTGTAGCAACACTGTATAGGGTTTCCAAGCAGCAGCTGATGGGTTTGAACTAGTGACCTTGTGGTTTGCAGTCCAGTGCTTATCCTACAGTGCCACACCAGGATCACTATTGTTGTTGTACAGTGCCATCGAGTCAGTTCTGACCCACAGCAGTCCTGTATAGTGTTTCCAAGGAGAGGCTGTTGAGTTTGAATTGGTGACCTTGCAATTCAAACCAATTTTGCAGTCCAGCACATTAACCCACAGTGCCACTTCAGGTGTCCACGCCAATATTAGTGGGGAGGTAATCAAAAAATCACTAAAAGTGTAAGAGAGCCAAAGTAGGGCTCTACACAGAGTAGGTCCCAAGTGTAATGTAGTGTCTTCCTAGGTAAAGTCAGTCCCCAGAGCAGCAGCCGCAACACCTGGGTGCTTGCTTGTTGGCAAGGCAGAACCTCAGGCCCCATTTCCACCCTGCAGAGTCTGTTTAACAAGATGCTCTGAATCACACAAACACTGAATTACAATCTTGGTTACACCATGGAATCATCGAAGGCGCTTTTAAACATCCTCACCACCCTGGATTCTGATTTAACTGAGCATCTGGTGAATTTACCATACAACCAAGGAGAGACCTATTGGTCTAGACTTTCGACTCTAGAGGAAGAAACATCTGGAGAGATTACATCCAAGCTCACATGCTCACTCACGCACTCGCTTATCTCAACAACAGCACTGATTAAGCACCACCTTCGCTGTAGTATCATCATTGGACTGCTAACCACAAGCTCCAGTTCAAACCCACCAGTCACTTCTCGGAAACTCTATGCAGGGTTGCTGAGTTGGAACCGATTCGATTGGCACTTAACAACAACAACAACAACACAGGCTGCTAAGTGGAGGGTCAGTAAAAAAAGGAAGACCCTCAATGAGATGGATTGGCACAGTGACGGCAGCAACAGGTTAAATGTAACAACAATTATGAGGATGACACAGGATCAGGCAGTATTTCGTTCTGTTGTGCTTAAGAGTCACTATGAGTCAACGGACCCTAACAACACCAACAAAAGGCCATTCATGGAGCTCCCGTGGTGGTATAGAATAGATGTCCTAATCAGCTAGCTATAAGATGGGCAATTCAGACACACTGGCCATTCTGTGAGAGAAAGAGGAGGCTTTCTGCTTCTGTAAAGATTTACAGCTTTGGAAACCCTCTGGAGGGTCTCTATGGGTAGGAATTAACTCATTGGCAGTGAGTTTGGTTTTGAGTTTGATAGGTTACTAACAGAAACCTGGTGGCACTGTGGGGTAAGCATTGGGCTGCTGACTGTAAGATTGGTGGTTCAAACCCACCAGCTGCTCCACAGGAGGAAGATGAGGCTGTCTGCTCCTTTAAAGATTTACAGTCTCTGAAATCCTAAGGAGCAGCTCTTCTCTGTCCTGTAGGGTTGCTGTGAGTCAGAACCGACTTGATGGCACGGATGTGGTTATAGGCTGCTATGTGGGAGAACACTATGGAGTATCCTCTGTAAAGAACGCCTTGTGCGGCAGTTCTACTCTGCTCTTTGAGGGTCACTAGGATTTTGACTCAACTTGATGTCAGTGGAAAAGGATCAACTCGCCACCTGTCCAGTGGCCACCACTGGAGACAGCTGTCCATGTCCCTTGTCAGTAAGTTCCCTGTTGGCAAACCACCTCTTTATTTTCTTTTCTGTAATAAACTAATGGCTCTCTGCTTGGGTCATTTTTTCAGTTTCTTGGAAAGGTTAATAGTTTAAACCCACCCAGTGGCTCCATGGGAGGAAAGACGAGGCCACCTGCTTCTGTAATGATTAACCAAAACCATTGCTGTTGAATCGATTCTGACTCACGGTGACCCTGGAGGATAGAGTAGAACTGGAAATCTTTATGTAAACAAACTGCCACATCTTTCTCCAGAGGAGCAGCTGGTGGGTTAGAACTACCACCTTCCGATTAGCAGCTGAGCGCCTTACCCCCTGCACCACCAGGGCTGCTGCTGTAAAGACTGCAGCCTAGAAAGCCCTCTGGGGGCAGTTCTACTCTGTCACATGGGATTACTATGAGTTCAAATTAACAAAAAGGCACCAAACAATGTCCTGGAGCAATGGGGTTTTGCTTGGGTGGAAATCAAAGGGTTTTCTTGTCTTCCTCTATATCCAAGAAGCTACAAAGTACCCCGCCCCACTGCTGTCGAGTCGATTCTGACTCAGAGCAACCCTAGATATGATTTCTAAGACTGTAAATCTTTATGGGTGCAGACAGCCTCATCTTTTTCCTGAGGAGTGGCTGTTGGGTTTGAACAGCTGACCTTGTGGTTAGCAGCCCAACGCTTAACCCACAGCACCACCAGGACACCTTAAAGAGCATCAGAGAGAGGTTATTCCCCTGAGACTAAGCAGCCTTCCCTTTCTAAATTCTCCCTCCTGTCTGACTTGGCTTCTTGGAGCTTCTTCTTGATTTCTTTCATCAGTCCTGGGTGGAGGTTAGCATTTACACCTGATCCGAAGCCCAGCTCTGGTGCTCAGAACACAGTCAAATCCCTGCTGAAGGCTTCAGGAGGAGAACAAGCCCCATCATGTGATAATTGTTGGGAAAAGATCCAAGTGGCCAGCCTGGTCTGATTATCCCTTTTCCAGTGACTTCTTTGGGTTTGTCTTTCTCCCTCCTGGGGATGAGAGGAAGTTGTATTTTAAGCCTCATGTCCTAGTGGCCTTTCCTTCCTGGACAAGCTCTCACCATTGTGAAAAGTGAAAGTCCGAATCAGTGCCCTCAAGCTTCCCCACCCCTCCCAGCTCACAACTTCCTGGGAGGCAGCAGTGGTTCCCTAGTGGCATTCTTGCCTTTCATGCAGGAGACCCAGGGGGTAAGGCGCTCAGCTGCTAATCGGAAGGTGGCAGTTCCAATTCACCAGCTGCTCCTCTGGAGAAAGATGTGGCAGTTTGCTTCCATAAAGATTTCTAGTTCTACTGAATTCTAAAAAGAACCGTCTGGGAACAAAAGTAACAACCAGGAAGATGCCAGCCCTCTTGGGGCTTGGGGGGCCATGGAGCTACCAACAAGGGGGCTTCCAGGAAGCAGAGTTATTCACGGACAGACATGTTTCAAGTACAGCAAAAGTGAAGGGCGACTGTGTGGGGTGATGCAAACTTTTGGAATTAGATAGTGGCGTTTGTGGGCTAATGCGTCAGACTGCAAAATCATTTGAACTTCAAGGTCGGTGGTTCAAGCTCACCAGCTACTCCTTGGAAGCCCTATACAGGGTCGCTGTGGGTTGGAATCGACTCAACAGCACTTAACAACAACAACAATGGTAGTACAACATGCTGGAAGTAATTGATATCACCAAATGGTACATTTTAAATTGCTAAAATGGTTAACTTTTTGCTACATGCATTTTTCAATAGCGGTAAACATTTATGTGACACAACATTCACCAACTCAACATTTTTTACACGTGGCGCTGATTTACATTATCATGTTGTGCAACCATCAACACTTTGTTGTTGTGTTGAGTGCCATCGAGTCAGTTCCGACTCATAGCAACCCTGTATAGGGTTTCCAAGGAGCAACTGGTGAGTTTGAACCACCAACCTTGTGGTTTAAGCAGACCTTGCAGTTCAGTACTTATCCTACAGTGCCACAACAGGACTCCAAACCATCACTACTGTCTGCTGCCAAATTTTCCATCACCATAAACCAACACTCATGTGAAGGGTATTTCACCACAATAAAACTAAAACTAAACTCTGAAGGGAGAAGATACACCCTTAGACTCAAACCGTGTCATCCATTAGCCATATCCTGGCATGTCCATCTGTCATGAGCTTCCCAGCTGGCACCAACTGGCCTGAGGAGAACATCCGGGATTTAAGTTCATGGAGATAATTGCTGGTTTATCTATTCTTCCTCCAAATAACTTCAGATGGCTGGGAAGATCCCTTTCAATAGTTTAGAAGGACATAATAATGAAGCATTTTAAGGGGAGGATGCTTACATAGGTTCAAATTAGATGCTATATCGGGAAATTACAGTTGCTGCTGCCAAGAAGAGGCAGCAAGGAAAGCTGTCAGTGAGCGAAATTGTGGTCAGCCACAACATGACGGGAAACACTTGGACGCATCAGGTTCAGGTGAACAATGCCTTCTCAGCACCACTGCAAATTCCACATATGGTCAAAGGGGCAAACCACCCAAGGGAACCCCAACCCTGACACCATCCTGGAAGCCCCGGGCTTCTCAGATGGTGGGCAAATGAGGGTCAGTGCTGCCCACTCCAGAGCCAAGCCAGGAACCCGGGACTGACACCCTACAGAGTTGTTCACCAGCTGTTTCCCTGGAATTGCCTTCCCTGGCAATGTCTGTGTTAGGATGGACCACATGGGTCTATCTGCGCTGGCTGGGCATCTCTATCTGGAAGCCCAAGTGACCAGATCAACATTAGGAGTGGAGAGGTAGGAAGCAGGGCAAATAGAATGTGACATCCTCTCATTCTCTCCCCCCGCTTCAGTTGAGGGGCTGAGAGGCAGGCACCTGCTATTTGGTGAGTCCCTGGCCCCATTCTCTCATGGTTAATCCTAAGGGTCCTGGGTAGCTTCTCCAGTCAGCCAGTTCTGGAGCAAGGCCTGGTCAGATCCCTGTGCCTATGGTCAAGCAAGAACGTCTACACGGTATAGCTTGTTGCCTCAGCAACCCACAGACGCCACAACTCCTGAGCGAAGGTGCCATGCTGGATCCCTGTCCATCTCGTCATTGCAAGGAAACCAAGAATCCACCAAGAATGAAGACAATGGTAACCAGTCACCATCAAACTGATTCCAGTTCATGGCCACACCATGAGTGTCAGAGCAGCACTCTGCTCCATAGGGCAAAGATTTCCAGGTCTTTCTTCCAAAGTGCCTCTGCGTGGACTTGAACCTTTGATCTTCTAGTTAGCAGATGAGTGGGTAACCTTGTCCAGCGCCTACTCCTTATCAGGCACTTTATATACCTCGTTACTCATTGTTCAAACACACAGATGAAGAAACTGGGGTTCAGAGAGGTTCCATGACTTCCTTAAAACCAGGTACTGAAAGAGTTTGAACCTAGATTTGTCTTCACAGTCCATCTGCTTCCCATGCCCTCTCTCCCATATGAAGTCATTAGGGTACCCTCCTCGCACCCCCACCTGATATTCCCTCTTCAAGCCCATTTTCTGTGCTCCCCTGGTGGTCTGGATGGAGCACTATGGCAGGAAGATTGTTCTGGGAGCACCACTCTGAGAACCAGCAGCCTCCAGGCTGAGGGACCTGCTGAGAGGGCCAAGTGGCTTCCTGTGGGATGCCCCACAGCACTCCTGGCTGAGGTTGCTAGATTTTGCAAACAAAATATGGGACACACTCATACTAAAAAAAAGAAAATCTTTGCTGTTCATCTGCAATTCAAATTTAATTGAGCATCCTGCCTGTTTACCTGACAGCGTTACTCGAGGTCCTATGGGCTGGAGTCCTGGTGGGGAAGTGAAGCGGAGGTACATACAGGGAATAAGAAAAAAAGAGTTGTCAAGGTGGCAAAGGGGAAAGAGAGCAGGAGGGAAGGGGTGTGAGACCTGGGCCCCAGGCTCCCCCCTCTAAGGGAGAGTCTAAGGAAGAGGAAGGTCTCTACAAAGGGCCCTCTGGCATGTCCATATGGGGCCAGGGGACACTTGGGGTCTTCGTGCCATTCAACAGAGGAGTCCTGCTGTGGCGCTGTAGGATAGCACTGGACTGCAAGGTCAGTTTGAACTGAAAGGTTGGTAGTTCAAACCCACCAGGCAGTCCTCATAAACCCTACAACAACAACAACTAAAGGAGAAAGATGGCAGTGTTGGGTCAGTGGTAGAATTCTCACCTTCCATGTGGAGGACTCCTGGTGTGGTGCTGTAGGATCAGCACTGGACTGCTAACCACAAGGCTGGCAGTTCAAACCCACCAACTGCTGCTCAGAAACCCTACTCAGGGTCACTATGAGCTGAAACTGACGTAACGACACTTCACAACAACAATAACAACAATTGTGGAGGACCATTCCCCGTCAATGCCCCTCTTGTGCAGTCATCCCAGTCTGTTGGTAGGGTCTTCAGTGCTGCTTTAATGCCAAATAGACTCCAGTGGAGCTTTAAGATAGACTATGAAGAAAGGCCTGGTAATCTGCTTATGAAAATCAGCCAATCGATGACAACAATCCGGTGCTGTTGTGTGTTTGGTCCCCATGATGACAAGAACAAATGGAGGAGTTGGCCCAGGACGTTTGTCTCACTCTTCCTGTCCAGGGAACCAGTCTGAAGCAGAGAAGAGCTCAAGTGAAGACCGAGGACTGAGCGTGCTTGTTGACATTTCATCATTTCTGGGTTTATAATGTTTGTAACTTTACCACCTTCTGTTTGAGCTGTGCCACAAAATCATGAAGCCAGCACATGGAGGCAGGATGGCTTTTGTCAGTCCCTAGGGCTGTGCTGCTCAAAGCATCTCTGGGCTAGACCTCTGCATGCCACCCTCAGGGACTGACCTCCCCTAGGCCCCGACTCTATCACCTTCTGCTCAATGCTAACATGGTCTCAGCCCTTTTTGAGGACAGGTGGGAGGATGTTAGAGCTCTGTGGCTTTGGGACTGGATGCCGCTCTTTTCAAAAAAAAGTGAAGGCATCTGAGCTTTGGTCCCGCCTCCATCTGCATCACTGTGTTTATGGGTTTCCAGTAACCAGGCAGACTATTGAAAGGTTCTAGAAAGGGTGGCAAGCAGCCTGTGTAAATGTCATCGTTGTGTGACATATATTGGATCAGGGTCTGGCTGCTCCCTGTGGTATTTCACAGAAGGACCTTTGTTCAGCCAGCAGACTGGAGAGAGCTCCTCCACAGAGATCCCCGAGGAGGCAGCTATGCACAGGGGCCCTAGGAGCAGAAGCCAGGTCTGGTCTGTGGGACACAGAGGAGTATGATATCTTGTGATTGTTGCTGTCCTTATATTCTATCCAGTTGCCCCTGGACTCATGGTAGCCACCTGCACAATGGAAGGAAACATTGCCTAGTCCTGAGCCATCCACATGTCGGCTGCGGATCGGGAACTTTGGGATGCATAGAATTTTCATTGGCTGATTTTCAGAAAGCAATTGTGAGGTGTTTGTTCTAGCCTGTCTTTGTCAGCTCCACTGAAACCTGGTCAGTACCATAGCAATACACAAGGCTCCATGGACAGATGATTACACATGAGTTGTATTGGCTGGGAAGTGAACCTGAGTCCTCTGCATGTTGTTGTTCTTAAGTGCTGTTGACTTGGGTCCTACTCATAGCAACCTTATGCACAATCGAATGAAACACTGCCCGGTCCTGCGCCAATCTCACAATCCTCGCTACACTTGAGCCCATTGCTTCTATCACTGTGCCAATCCATCTCATTGGAGGTCTTCCACTTTTTCTCTGACCTTCCACCTTACAGAACATGATATCCTTCTCCAGGGACTGGTCTCTCCTGATAATATGTCCAAAGTATGAGAGACAAAGTCTGGCCATCCTGGCTACAAAGAAGCATCCTGGCTGTACTTCTTCCAACACACATTGATTTGTTCTTTTGGCAGTCCATGGTACTTTCAATAATCTCCTCAACTCAATATTCTCCATAACTCAAATGCATCAATTCTTCTACGGTCTTCCTTATTCACCATTCAACTTTCGCATGTATATGAGGTTATTGAAAATACCATGACTTGGATCAGGCGCACCTTAGTCCTCAAGCTGACATCTTTGCTCTTCAACACTTTAAGTAGGTCTTATGCAGCAAATTTGTCTAATGCTGTATATTGTTTGATTTCTTGACTGCTGCTTCCATGAATGTTGATGGCTGATCCAAGCAAAATAAAGTCTTTGACAACTTCAATCTTTTCTCCGTTTATATTGATGTTGTTTATTGGTCCGGTTGTGAGGTTTTTTGTTATCTTTACATTGAGATGCAATCCATACTGAAGGCTGTGGTCTTTGATCTTCATCAGTAAATATTTTAGTCCTCTTCGCTTTCAGCAAGCAAGGCTGTATCATCTGCATATTGTAGGTTGTTAACGAGCCTTCCTCCAATCCTGATGCCACATTTTTCTTCATATAATCCAGCATCTCAGACTATTTGCTCAGCATACAGTTGAATAAGTATGGTGAAAGAATACAACCCTGTCGCATACCTTTTCTTATATTAAACCATCCAGTGTTCCCTTGTTCTGTTTGAACAACTGCCTCCTGGTCTATGTACAGGTTCTTCACATGCACAACTAAGTATTCTGGGATACTCATTCTCCTCAATATTGTCCATAACTTGTCATGATCCACACAACTGAAAGCCTTTGCATAGTCAATACAGCACAGGTAAATATTTTTCTGGTGTTTTTTTTTCAGCCAAGACCCATCTGATGGTCTCAGAAATGATATCCCTCATTCTAAGTCCTCTTCTGAATCCGACTTGAACCTATAGAAGTTCTATGTCAGTGTATGTTTGCAGCTATTTTTGAATTATCTTTAGCAAAATTTTGCTTGCATGGGATACTAATGATATCGTCTGATGATTTCTACATTCTATTGGGTCACCTCTCTTTGGAATGGGCACAAATATGGATCATTTCCAGTCAGCTGGCCAGGTAGTTGTCTTTCAAATTTCTTGGCAAAAATGAGTGAGTGCCTCTAGTGCTACATTAGTTCTTTTGAAAGATCCCAATTTGTATTCCATCAATCCCTGGTACCTAGAATCGCAAGTTCAGCAGTTCGAAACTACCAACTGTTCTTCAGGAGAAAGATGAGGCTTTCTGCACCTGTAAAGACTTATAGCCTCGGAAACCCTGTACAGGGTCGCTATGAGTCATAACAAACTCCACTGAACATAACCACCACCACCACCCACCAGTTATTTGCCAAATGCCTTCACTGCACCTTGGATTTCTTCCATCAGGATCATTGGCTGTTAATCATATGCCTCTTGAAATGTTGAACATTGACCATTTCATTTTAATACAGTGACTCTGTGTATTCCTTCCATCTTCTTTTGCTGCTTTCTGTGCCATTCAATATTTTGCTCATAGTGGTGTGCCATGGAATTGGTTCTGACTCACAGTGACCCTATATAGGGGTTCTGAGGCTGGAAATCTTTAGGGGAGCATAAAGCCTCATCTATCTACCATGAAACAGCTGATAGTTTTGAACTGCTGACCTCGAGGTTAGTAGTCCACCTCACAAACTCCTTAAGCTCCTTAGAATCCTTCAATATTTCAAGTTGAGACTTGAATTTTTTCATCATTTCTTTCAGCTTGAGAAATGCTGAGTGTGCTCTTCCCTTCTGGTTTTCTGGCTCTAGGTCTTTACACATTTTGTTATAATATTTGACTTTGTCTTCTATACCTAACTTTTGAAATTTTCTATTCAGCTCTTGTACCTCCTCATTTCTTCCATTTGCTTTAGCATCTCTATGCTGGAGAGCAAGTTTCAGAGTCTCTTCTGACATCCATTTTGGTCTTTTCTTTCTTTCTTGTCTTCTTAATGACTTTTTGCTTTCTTCCTGTATGATGTTCTTGATGTCATCCCACAACTCTTCTGGTCTTTGGTCTTTAGTGTTTAATGTATCAATTCTGTTTTTCAGATGATCTCTAAATTCAGGTGGGATAGTTCAAGGTCATATTTTCGTTCTTGTGGACTTGTTTTCATTTTCTTCAGCTTCAGCCTGTACTTGCATATGAGCAATTGATGATCTGTTCCATAGTCTGACCCTGGTCTTGTTTTGCCTGATGATATGGAGCTTTTCCACCATCTCTTTCCACAAATGTAGTCAGTTTGATTTCTGTGTTTTCCGTTTGGTGAGGTCCATGTATATAGTTCTCTTTTATGTTGTTTAAAAAAGGTGTTTGTGGATGGCATATAGGGTAGAGGTGCAGTGAAATTAGCCATCAGCAATTCCACAGAATACCAGGTAAAGAGGGTTCAGGGCACAGATTCCAAACTCTGAACCATATAAGTAGGAATATTTTAAAATTTTGGAGGCATATCGCTAGCGGAAGCAAGAAATTGCATATTTTAAAATCTGCTGGGCTCGGTGGCCCAGAGCCGACAACTTGGGCAAGATGAAATGGCAAGACCAAGCAGGGAAGCATAATCACCATGGAATAATGCTGCAGAAACCTCAGAGCAAAGGTACAGGTTTTGCTTTGTTCTGATTTGTTTTTTTCTTCTTCTTTTTTTTCTTTTTGGTATCTGTTCATTGCCCCTCCTGCCCCCGCACTGTTTGCACACCTCTATTCTGGTGACTAGAGGGGAGCCTGAGCCAGTGGACACTCCCCACCACTGGTGGATTTTTCTGTTATGTATGGCACAGATACTCTCAGGCCAAGATCCAGCCCTGAACTATTTTTCAATAGTGAAAAGGCCAGAACAAGGGGTGTGTAGAGAGAGAAAGAGAGTTTAAAAACAAAATAGGCTGAAAATTAAATTAAACCCTGAGGTACACCGTATCAACCAACAGTGACATCATGAAATTTATCAGGCGGCTTTGAAGGCAAGAAGTTGAAAGAGCACATTGAAGTCATACTCATATTAGGCTACAGATTCTTTCTTTTTTTTTTTTTCTTCTCTCCCTCCTCCACTCTTTCTTTGATTTTAGACTACAGTATCCAATGTAGTTTGTTGTTGTTGTTGCTTCTTTTTGTTGTTGTTTTTTTCTTTTTTTCTTGATTTTTTTGCTGTTGCTATTTTGCTGTTTTATGCTCCCCCTTTTACATCTGGGGGACTCTTTCTCTCCCTATATTACCTACAAAGAGACAGCAACTGCTGCCATACAGTCAAGCTACAATCACATTCTATAAAACTGAACAAT